>NW_027663206.1:10000-35000 GCF_963989245.1 Nansenia antarctica | reverse complement strand
TCCCTCTGTCTCCCCTCTGTCTTCCCTCTGTCTTCCCTCTGTCTTCCCTCTGTCTCCCCTCTGTCTTCCCTCTGTCTCCCCCTGTCTTCCCTCTGTCTTCCCTCTGTCTTCCCTCTGTCTTCCCTCTGTCTTCCCTCTGTCTTCCCTCTGTCTTCCCTCTGTCTCCCCTCTGTCTTCCCTCTGTCTTCCCCTCTGACTTCCCTCTGTCTTCCCTCTGTCTTCCCTCTGTCTTCCCTCTGTCTCCCCTGTCTTCCCTCTGTCTTCCCTCTGACTTCCCTCTGTCTTCCCTCTGTCTTCACTCTGTCTTCCCTCTGTCTTCCCTCTGTCTTCACTCTGTCTACCCTCTGTCTTCCCTCTGTCTTCCCTCTGTCTCCCCTCTGTCTTCCCTCTGTCTTCCCTCTGACTTCTCTCTGTCTTCCCCTCTGACTTCCCTCTGTCTCCCCTCTGACTTCCCTCTGTCTTCCCTCTGACTTCCCTCTGTCTTCCCTCTGTCTTCCCTCTGTCTCCCCTCTGTCTTCCCTCTGACTTCCCTCTGTCTTCCCTCTGTCGCCCCTCTGTCTTCCCTGTGTCTTCACTCTGTCTTCACTCTGTCTCCCCTCTGTCTTCCCTCTGTCTCCCCTCTGTCTTCCCTGTGTCTTCCCTCTGTCTTCCCTGTGTCTTCCCTCTGTCTTCCCTCTGTCTTCCCTCTGTCTCCCCTCTGTCTTCCCTCTGTCTCCCCTCTGTCTCCCCTCTGTCTTCCCTGTGTCTTCCCTCTGTCTTCCCTCTGTCTCCCCTCTGTCTTCCCTCTGTCTTCCCTCTGTCTCCCCTGTCTTCCCTCTGTCTTCCCTCTGTCTTCCCTCTGTCTTCCCTCTGTCTTCCCTCTGTCTCCCCTCTGTCTTCCCTCTGTCTTCCCTCTGACTTCCCTGTGTCTTCCCTCTGTCTTCCCTGTGTCTTCCCTCTGTCTTCCCTCTGTCTCCCCCTGTCTTCCCTCTGTCTTCCCTCTGTCTCCCCTCTGTCTTCCCTCTGTCTTCCCTCTGTCTCCCCTCTGTCTTCCCTCTGTCTTCCCTCTGTCTTCCCTCTGTCTTCCCTCTGTCTTCCCTCTGACTTCCCTCTGTCTTCCCTCTGTCTCCCCTCTGTCTCCCCTCTGTCTTCCCTCTGTCTTCCCCTGTCTTCCCTCTGTCTCCCCTCTGTCTTCCCTCTGTCTTCCCTCTGTCTTCCCTCTGTCTTCCCTCTGTCTTCACTCTGTCTTCCCTCTGTCTTCCCTCTGTCTTCACTCTGTCTTCCCTCTGTCTCCCCTCTGTCTCCCCTGTCTTCCCTCTGTCTTCCCTCTGTCTTCCCTCTGTCTTCCCTCTGACTTCCCTCTGTCTTCACTCTGTCTTCCCTCTGTCTTCCCTCTGTCTTCCCTCTGTCTTCCCTCTGTCTTCCCTCTGTCTTCCCTCTGTCTTCCCTCTGTCTTCCCTCTGTCTTCACTCTGTCTTCCCTCTGTCTCCCTCTGTCTTCACTCTGTCTCCCCTCTGTCTTCACTCTGTCTTCCCTCTGTCTCCCTCTGTCTTCCCTCTGTCTCCCTCTGTCTTCACTCTGTCTCCCCTCTGTCTTCCCTCTGTCTTCCCTCTGTCTTCACTCTGTCTTCCCTCTGTCTTCCCTCTGTCTTCACTCTGTCTTCCCTCTGTCTTCCCTCTGACTTCCCTCTGTCTTCCCTCTGTCTTCCCTCTGTCTTCACTCTGTCTTCCCTCTGTCTTCCCTCTGTCTTCACTCTGTCTTCCCTCTGTCTCCCCTCTGTCTCCCCTGTCTTCCCTCTGTCTTCCCTCTGTCTTCCCTCTGTCTTCCCTCTGACTTCCCTCTGTCTTCCCTCTGTCTTCACTCTGTCTTCCCTCTGTCTTCCCTCTGTCTCCCCTCTGTCTCCCCTCTGTCTTCCCTGTGTCTTCCCTCTGTCTCCCCTCTGTCTTCCCTGTGTCTTCCCTCTGTCTTCCCTGTGTCTTCCCTCTGTCTTCCCTCTGTCTTCCCTCTGTCTTCCCTGTGTCTTCCCTCTGTCTTCCCTCTGTCTTCCCTCTGTCTTCCCTGTGTCTTCCCTCTGTCTTCCCTCTGTCTTCCCTCTGTCTCCCCTCTGTCTTTCCTGTGTCTTCCCTGTGTCTTCCCTCTGACTTCCCTCTGTCTTCCCTCTGTCTTCCCTCTGTCTTCTCTCTGTCTTCCCTGTGTCTTCCCTCTGTCTTCCCTCTGTCTTCCCTCTGTCTTCCCTCTGTCTTCCCTCTGTCTTCCCTCTGACTTCCCTCTGTCTTCCCTCTGTCTTCCCTCTGTCTTCCCTCTGTCTTCCCTCTGTCTTCCCTCTGTCTTCCCTCTGTCTCCCCTCTGTCTTCCCTCTGTCTCCCCTCTGTCTTCCCTCTGTCTCCCCTCTGTCTTCCCTCTGTCTTCCCTCTGTCTTCCCTCTGTCTTCCCTCTGTCTCCCCTCTGACTTCCCTCTGTCTTCCCTCTGTCTTCCCTCTGACTCCCCTCTGTCTTCCCTCTGTCTCCCCTCTGTCTTCCCTCTGTCTCCCCTCTGTCTTCCCTCTGTCTCCCCTCTGTCTTCCCTCTGTCTTCCCTCTGTCTTCCCTCTGTCTTCCCTCTGTCTTCCCTCTGTCTTCCCTCTGTCTTCCCTCTGTCTTCCCTCTGTCTTCCCTCTGTCTTCCCTCTGTCTTCCCTCTGTCTCCCCTCTGTCTTCCCTCTGTCTTCCCTCTGACTTCTCTCTGTCTTCCCCTCTGACTTCCCTCTGTCTTCCCTCTGTCTTCCCTCTGTCTTCACTCTGTCTTCCCTCTGTCTTCCCTCTGTCTCCCCTGTCTTCCCTCTGTCTTCCCTCTGACTTCCCTCTGTCTTCCCTCTGTCTTCACTCTGTCTTCCCTCTGTCTTCCCTCTGTCTCCCCTCTGTCTTCCCTCTGTCTTCCCTCTGTCTTCCCTCTGTCTTCCCTCTGTCTTCCCTCTGTCTCCCCTCTGTCTTCCCTCTGTCTTCCCTCTGACTTCTCTCTGTCTTCCCCTCTGACTTCCCTCTGTCTTCCCTCTGTCTCCCCTCTGACTTCCCTCTGTCTTCCCTCTGACTTCCCTCTGTCTTCCCTCTGTCTCCCCTCTGTCTTCCCTGTGTCTTCCCTCTGTCTTCCCTCTGTCTCCCCTCTGTCTCCCCTCTGTCTTCCCTCTGTCTTCCCTCTGTCTCCCCTGTCTTCCCTCTGTCTTCCCTCTGTCTTCCCTCTGTCTTCCCTCTGTCTCCCCTCTGTCTTCCCTGTGTCTTCCCTCTGTCTTCCCTGTGTCTTCCCTCTGTCTTCCCTCTGTCTCCCCTCTGTCTTCCCTCTGACTTCCCTCTGTCTTCCCTCTGTCGCCCCTCTGTCTTCCCTCTGTCTTCCCTCTGTCTCCCCTCTGTCTTCCCTCTGTCTCCCCTCTGTCTTCCCTGTGTCTTCCCTCTGTCTTCCCTCTGTCTCCCCTCTGTCTCCCCTCTGTCTTCCCTCTGTCTTCCCTCTGTCTCCCCTGTCTTCCCTCTGTCTTCCCTCTGTCTTCCCTCTGTCTTCCCTCTGTCTCCCCTCTGTCTTCCCTGTGTCTTCCCTCTGTCTTCCCTGTGTCTTCCCTCTGTCTTCCCTCTGTCTCCCCCTGTCTTCCCTCTGTCTTCCCTCTGTCTCCCCTCTGTCTTCCCTCTGTCTTCCCTCTGTCTTCCCTCTGTCTTCCCTCTGTCTTCCCTCTGTCTTCCCTCTGTCTTCCCTCTGTCTCCCCTCTGTCTTCCCTCTGTCTCCCCTCTGTCTTCCCCCTGTCTTCCCTCTGTCTTCCCTCTGTCTCCCCTGTCTTCCCTCTGTCTTCACTCTGTCTTCCCTCTGTCTCCCCTCTGTCTTCCCTCTGTCTTCCCTCTGTCTTCCCTCTGTCTTCCCTCTGTCTTCCCTCTGTCTTCACTCTGTCTTCCCTCTGTCTTCCCTCTGTCTTCCCTCTGTCTTCCCTCTGTCTTCCCTCTGTCTTCCCTCTGTCTCCCCTCTGTCTTCCCCCTGTCTTCCCTCTGTCTTCCCTCTGTCTCCCCTGTCTTCCCTCTGTCTTCACTCTGTCTTCCCTCTGTCTCCCCTCTGTCTTCCCTCTGTCTTCCCTCTGTCTTCCCTCTGTCTTCCCTCTGTCTTCACTCTGTCTTCCCTCTGTCTTCCCTCTGTCTTCCCTCTGTCTTCCCTCTGTCTTCCCTCTGTCTTCACTCTGTCTTCCCTCTGTCTTCCCTCTGTCTTCCCTCTGTCTCCCCTCTGTCTTCCCTCTGTCTTCCCTCTGTCTCCCCTCTGTCTCCCCTGTCTTCCCTCTGTCTTCCCTCTGTCTTCCCTCTGTCTTCCCTCTGACTTCCCTCTGTCTTCACTCTGTCTTCCCTCTGTCTTCCCTCTGTCTTCCCTCTGTCTTCCCTCTGTCTTCCCTCTGTCTTCCCTCTGTCTTCCCTCTGTCTTCCCTGTGTCTTCCCTCTGTCTTCCCTCTGTCTTCCCTCTGACTTCCCTCTGTCTTCCCTCTGTCTTCCCTCTGTCTTCTCTCTGTCTTCCCTGTGTCTTCCCTCTGTCTTCCCTCTGTCTTCCCTCTGTCTTCCCTCTGTCTTCCCTCTGTCTTCCCTCTGTCTTCCCTCTGTCTTCCCTCTGTCTTCCCTCTGACTTCCCTCTGTCTTCCCTGTGTCTTCCCTCTGTCTTCCCTCTGTCTTCCCTCTGACTTCCCTCTGTCTTCCCTCTGTCTTCCCTCTGTCTTCTCTCTGTCTTCCCTGTGTCTTCCCTCTGTCTTCCCTCTGTCTTCTCTCTGTCTTCCCTGTGTCTTCCCTCTGTCTCCCCTCTGTCTTCCCTGTGTCTTCCCTCTGTCTTCCCTCTGTCTTCACTCTGTCTCCCCTCTGTCTCCCCTCTGTCTCCCCCTGTCTTCCCTCTGTCTTCCCTCTGTCTTCCCTGTGTCTTCCCTCTGTCTTCCCTCTGTCTTCCCTCTGTCTTCACTCTGTCTCCCCTCTGTCTTCCCTGTGTCTTCCCTGTGTCTTCCCTCTGTCTCCCCTCTGTCTTCCCTCTGTCTTCCCTCTGTCTTCCCTCTGTCTTCCCTCTGTCTTCCCTGTGTCTTCACTCTGTCTCCCCTCTGTCTTCTCTCTGTCTCCCCTCTGTCTTCCCTCTGACTTCCCTCTGTCTTCCCTCTGTCTTCCCTCTGTCTTCCCTCTGTCTTCCCTCTGTCTTCCCTCTGTCTCCCCTCTGTCTTCCCTGTGTCTCCCCTCTGTCTCCCCTCTGTCTTCCCTCTGACTTCCCTCTGTCTCCCCTCTGTCTTCCCTCTGACTTCCCTCTGTCTTCCCTCTGTCTCCCCTCTGTCTTCCCTCTGTCTTCCCTCTGTCTTCCCTCTGTCTCCCCTCTGTCTTCCCTCTGTCTCCCCTCTGTCTTCCCTCTGTCTTCCCTCTGTCTCCCCTCTGACTTCCCTCTGTCTTCCCTCTGTCTTCCCTCTGTCTTCCCTCTGTCTCCCCTCTGTCTTCCCTCTGTCTTCCCTCTGTCTTCCCTCTGTCTTCCCTCTGTCTTCCCTCTGTCTTCCCTCTGACTTCCCTCTGTCTTCCCTCTGTCTTCACTCTGTCTTCCCTCTGTCTCCCCTCTGTCTTCCCTCTGTCTTCCCTCTGTCTCCCCTCTGTCTTCACTCTGTCTTCCCTCTGACTCCCCTCTGACTTCCCTCTGTCTTCCCTCTGTCTTCACTCTGTCTTCCCTCTGTCTTCCCTCTGTCTTCACTCTGTCTTCCCTCTGTCTTCCCTCTGTCTTCCCTCTGTCTTCCCTCTGTCTTCTCTGTCTTCCCTCTGTCTTCCCTCTGTCTTCCCTCTGTCTTCACTCTGTCTTCCCTCTGTCTCCCCTCTGTCTTCCCTCTGTCTTCCCTCTGTCTTCTCTCTGTCTTCACTCTGTCTCCCCTCTGTCTTCCCTGTGTCTTCCCTCTGTCTTCCCTCTGTCTCCCCTCTGTCTTCCCTCTGTCTCCCCTCTGTCTTCCCTCTGTCTTCCCTCTGTCTCCCCTGTGTCTCCCCTCTGTCTTCCCTCTGTCTTCCCTCTGTCTTCCCTCTGTCTTCCCTCTGTCTTCCCTCTGTCTTCCCTCTGTCTTCCCTCTGTCTTCCCTCTGTCTTCCCTCTGTCTTCCCTCTGTCTCCCCTCTGTCTCCCCTCTGTCTCCCCTCTGTCTTCCCTCTGTCTCCCCTCTGTCTTCTCTGTCTTCCCTCTGTCTTCCCTCTGTCTTCCCTCTGTCTTCACTCTGTCTTCCCTCTGTCTCCCCTCTGTCTTCCCTCTGTCTTCCCTCTGTCTTCTCTCTGTCTTCACTCTGTCTTCCCTCTGTCTTCCCTCTGTCTTCCCTCTGTCTCCCCTCTGACTCCCCTCTGTCTCCCCTCTGTCTTCCCTCTGACTTCCCTCTGACTTCCCTCTGTCTTCCCTCTGTCTTCCCTCTGTCTTCCCTCTGTCTTCCCTCTGTCTTCCCTCTGTCTTCCCTCTGTCTTCCCTCTGTCTTCCCTCTGTCTTCCCTCTGTCTCCCCTCTGTCTCCCCTCTGTCTCCCCTCTGTCTCCCCTCTGTCTCCCCTCTGTCTCCCCTCTGTCTCCCCTCTGTCTTCCCTCTGTCTTCCCTCTGTCTCCCCTCTGTCTCCCCTCTGTCTCCCCTCTGTCTTCCCTCTGTCTTCCCTCTGTCTCCCCTCTGTCTCCCCTCTGTCTTCCCTCTGTCTCCCCTCTGTCTCCCCTCTGTCTCCCCTCTGTCTTCCCTCTGTCTTCCCTCTGTCTCCCCTCTGTCTCCCCTCTGTCTTCCCTGTGTCTCCCCTCTGTCTCCCCTCTGTCTTCCCTGTGTCTTCCCTCTGTCTTCCCTGTGTCTCCCCTCTGTCTCCCCCCTGTCTCCCCTCTGTCTTCCCTCTGTCTTCCCTCTGTCTTCCCTCTGTCTTCCCTCTGTCTTCCCTCTGTCTCCCCTCTGTCTTCCCTCTGTCTTCCCTCTGTCTTCCCTCTGTCTTCCCTCTGTCTTCCCTCTGTCTTCCCTCTGTCTTCCCTCTGTCTTCTCTCTGTCTTCCCTCTGTCTTCCCTCTGTCTTCCCTCTGTCTTCCCTGTGTCTTCCCTCTGTCTCCCCTCTGTCTTCCCTCTGTCTTCCCTCTGTCTTCCCTCTGTCTCCCCTCTGTCTTCCCTCTGTCTTCCCTCTGTCTTCCCTCTGTCTTCCCTCTGTCTTCCCTCTGTCTCCCCTCTGTCTCCCCTCTGTCTTCCCTCTGTCTTCCCTCTGTCTCCCCTCTGTCTCCCCTCTGTCTCCCCTCTGTCTTCCCTCTGTCTTCCCTCTGTCTCCCCTCTGTCTCCCCTCTGTCTTCCCTGTGTCTCCCCTCTGTCTCCCCTCTGTCTTCCCTGTGTCTTCCCTCTGTCTTCCCTCTGTCTTCCCTCTGTCTTCCCTCTGTCTTCCCTCTGTCTTCCCTCTGTCTTCCCTCTGTCTTCCCTCTGACTCCCCTCTGTCTCCCCTCTGTCTTCCCTCTGTCTTCCCTCTGTCTCCCCTCTGTCTTCCCTCTGTCTTCCCTCTGTCTTCCCTCTGTCTTCCCTCTGTCTTCCCTCTGTCTTCCCTCTGTCTTCCCTCTGTCTTCCCTCTGTCTTCCCTCTGTCTTCCCTCTGACTCCCCTCTGTCTCCCCTCTGTCTTCCCTCTGTCTTCCCTCTGTCTTCCCTCTGTCTCCCCTCTGTCTTCCCTCTGTCTTCCCTCTGACTTCCCTCTGTCTTCCCTCTGTCTCCCCTCTGTCTCCCCTCTGTCTTCCCTCTGACTTCCCTCTGTCTTCCCTCTGTCTTCTCTCTGTCTTCACTCTGTCTTCCCTCTGTCTCCCCTCTGTCTTCCCTGTGTCTTCCCTCTGTCTTCCCTCTGTCTCCCCTCTGTCTTCCCTCTGTCTCCCCTCTGTCTTCCCTCTGTCTCCCCTCTGTCTTCCCTCTGTCTTCCCTCTGACTTCCCTCTGTCTTCCCTCTGTCTCCCCTGTGTCTCCCCTCTGTCTTCCCTCTGTCTTCCCTCTGTCTCCCCTCTGTCTTCCCTCTGTCTTCCCTCTGTCTTCCCTCTGTCTCCCCTCTGTCTTCCCTCTGTCTCCCCTCTGTCTTCCCTCTGTCTTCCCTCTGTCTCCCCTCTGTCTTCCCTCTGTCTTCCCTCTGTCTCCCCTCTGTCTTCCCTCTGACTTCCCTCTGTCTTCCCTCTGTCTCCCCTCTGTCTTCCCTCTGTCTTCCCTCTGTCTTCCCTCTGTCTTCCCTCTGTCTTCCCTCTGTCTTCCCTCTGTCTCCCCTCTGTCTTCCCTCTGTCTTCCCTCTGTCTTCCCTCTGTCTTCACTCTGTCTTCCCTCTGTCTTCCCTCTGTCTTCCCCCTGTCTTCCCTCTGTCTTCCCTCTGTCTTCCCTCTGACTTCCCTCTGTCTTCCCTCTGTCTTCCCTCTGTCTTCCCTCTGTCTTCCCTCTGACTTCCCTCTGTCTCCCCTCTGTCTTCCCTCTGTCTTCCCTCTGTCTCCCCTCTGTCTTCCCTCTGACTTCCCTCTGTCTTCCCTCTGTCTCCCCTCTGTCTTCCCTCTGTCTTCCCTCTGTCTTCCCTCTGTCTTCCCTCTGTCTTCCCTCTGTCTCCCCTCTGTCTTCCCTCTGTCTTCCCTCTGTCTTCCCTCTGTCTCCCCTCTGTCTTCCCTCTGTCTCCCCTCTGTCTTCCCTCTGTCTTCCCTCTGTCTCCCCTCTGTCTTCCCTCTGACTTCCCTCTGTCTTCCCTCTGTCTCCCCTGTCTTCCCTCTGTCTCCCCTGTGTCTTCACTCTGTCTCCCCTCTGTCTTCCCTCTGTCTTCACTCTGTCTTCACTCTGTCTTCCCTCTGTCTTCCCCCTGTCTTCCCTCTGTCTCCCCTCTGTCTTCCCTCTGTCTTCCCTCTGTCTCCCCTCTGTCTTCACTCTGTCTTCCCTCTGTCTCCCCTCTGTCTTCACTCTGTCTCCCCCTGTCTTCCCTCTGTCTTCCCTCTGTCTTCACTCTGTCTTCCCTCTGTCTTCCCTCTGTCTTCCCTCTGTCTTCCCTCTGTCTTCCCTCTGTCTTCCCTGTGTCTTCCCTCTGTCTTCCCTCTGTCTTCCCTCTGTCTTCCCTCTGTCTCCCCTCTGTCTTCCCTCTGTCTTCCCTCTGTCTTCCCTCTGTCTTCCCTCTGTCTCCCCCTGTCTTCCCTCTGTCTTCACTCTGTCTTCCCTCTGTCTTCCCTCTGTCTTCCCTCTGTCTCCCCTCTGTCTTCCCTCTGTCTCCCCTCTGTCTCCCCTCTGTCTTCCCTCTGTCTCCCCTCTGTCTTCCCTCTGTCTCCCCTCTGTCTTCCCTCTGTCTTCCCTCTGTCTCCCCTCTGTCTTCCCTGTGTCTTCCCTCTGACTTCCCTCTGTCTTCTCTGTCTTCCCTCTGTCTTCCCTCTGTCTTCCCCCTGTCTTCACTCTGACTTCCCTCTGTCTTCCCTCTGACTTCCCTCTGTCTTCACTCTGACTTCCCTCTGTCTTCCCTGTGTCTTCCCTCTGTCTTCACTCTGTCTTCCCTCTGTCTTCCCTCTGACTTCCCTCTGTCTTCCCTCTGTCTTCCCTCTGTCTTCCCTCTGTCTTCCCTCTGTCTCCCCTCTGTCTTCCCTCTGTCTTCCCTCTGTCTTCCCTGTGTCTTCCCTCTGTCTTCCCTCTGTCTTCCCTCTGTCTTCACTCTGTCTTCCCTCTGTCTTCACTCTGTCTTCCCTCTGTCTTCACTCTGTCTTCCCTCTGTCTTCCCTCTGTCTTCCCTCTGTCTCCCCTCTGTCTTCCCTCTGTCTTCCCTCTGTCTTCCCTGTGTCTTCCCTCTGTCTTCCCTCTGTCTTCCCTCTGTCTTCACTCTGTCTTCCCTCTGTCTTCACTCTGTCTTCCCTCTGTCTTCCCTCTGTCTTCACTCTGTCTTCCCTCTGTCTTCCCTCTGTCTTCCCTCTGTCTCCCCTCTGTCTTCCCTCTGTCTTCCCTCTGTCTCCCCTCTGTCTCCCCTCTGTCTTCCCTCTGTCTTCCCTCTGTCTTCCCTGTCTTCACTCTGTCTCCCCTCTGTCTTCCCTCTGTCTTCCCTCTGTCTTCCCTCTGTCTTCCCTCTGTCTTCCCTCTGTCTTCCCTCTGTCTTCCCTCTGTCTTCCCTCTGTCTTCCCTCTGTCTTCCCTCTGTCTTCCCTCTGTCTTCCCTGTGTCTTCCCTCTGTCTTCCCTCTGTCTTCCCTCTGTCTTCCCTCTGTCTTCCCTCTGACTTCCCTCTGTCTTCCCTCTGTCTTCCCTCTGTCTCCCCTCTGTCTCCCCTCTGTCTTCCCTCTGTCTTCCCTCTGTCTCCCCTCTGTCTTCCCTCTGACTTCCCTCTGTCTTCCCTCTGACTTCCCTCTGTCTTCACTCTGTCTTCCCTCTGTCTCCCCTCTGACTTCCCTCTGTCTTCCCTCTGACTTCCCTCTGTCTTCCCTCTGACTTCCCTCTGTCTTCCCTCTGTCTTCCCTCTGTCTCCCCCTGTCTTCCCTCTGTCTTCCCTCTGTCTTCCCTCTGTCTCCCCTGTCTTCCCTGTGTCTCCCCTCTGTCTTCCCTCTGTCTTCCCTGTGTCTTCTCTGTCTTCTCTGTCTTCCCTCTGTCTTCCCTCTGTCTTCTCTGTCTTCCCTCTGTCTTCCCTCTGTCTTCCCTCTGTCTTCCCTCTGTCTTCCCTCTGTCTTCCCTCTGTCTCCCCTCTGTCTTCCCTGTGTCTTCACTCTGTCTTCCCTCTGTCTTCCCTCTGTCTCCCCTCTGTCTCCCCTCTGTCTTCCCTGTGTCTTCCCTCTGTCTTCCCTGTGTCTTCCCTCTGTCTCCCCTCTGTCTTCCCTCTGTCTCCCCTCTGTCTTCCCTGTGTCTTCCCTCTGTCTCCCCTCTGTCTCCCCTCTGTCTTCCCTGTGTCTTCCCTCTGTCTTCCCTGTGTCTTCCCTCTGTCTCCCCTCTGTCTTCCCTCTGTCTTCCCTCTGTCTTCACTCTGTCTTCCCTGTGTCTTCCCTCTGTCTTCCCTCTGTCTCCCCTCTGTCTTCCCTCTGTCTTCCCTCTGTCTTCACTCTGTCTCCCCTCTGTCTTCCCTCTGTCTTCCCTCTGTCTTCACTCTGTCTTCCCTGTGTCTTCCCTCTGTCTTCCCTCTGTCTTCCCTCTGTCTTCCCTCTGTCTTCCCTCTGTCTTCACTCTGTCTTCCCTCTGTCTTCACTCTGTCTTCCCTGTGTCTTCCCTCTGTCTTCCCTCTGTCTTCCCTCTGTCTTCCCTGTGTCTTCCCTCTGTCTCCCCTCTGTCTTCCCTCTGTCTTCACTCTGTCTTCCCTGTGTCTTCCCTCTGACTTCCCTCTGTCTTCCCTCTGTCTTCCCTGTGTCTTCCCTCTGTCTCCCCTCTGTCTTCCCTCTGTCTTCCCTGTGTCTTCCCTCTGTCTTCCCTGTGTCTTCCCTCTGTCTTCACTCTGTCTTCCCTCTGTCTTCCCTCTGTCTTCCCTCTGTCTCCCCTCTGTCTCCCCTCTGTCTTCCCTCTGTCTTCCCTGTGTCTTCCCTCTGTCTCCCCTCTGTCTTCCCTCTGACTCCCCTCTGTCTTCCCTGTGTCTTCCCTCTGTCTCCCCTCTGTCTTCCCTCTGTCTCCCCTCTGTCTCCCCTCTGTCTTCTCTCTGTCTTCCCTCTGTCTTCCCTCTGTCTTCCCTCTGTCTTCCCTCTGTCTTCTCTCTGTCTTCCCTCTGTCTTCCCTCTGTCTCCCCCTGTCTCCCCTCTGTCTTCCCTCTGTCTTCCCTCTGTCTCCCCTCTGTCTTCCCTCTGTCTTCCCTCTGTCTTCCCTCTGACTTCCCTCTGTCTCCCCTCTGTCTTCCCTCTGTCTTCCCTCTGTCTCCCCTCTGTCTTCCCTCTGTCTCCCCTGTCTTCCCTCTGTCTCCCCTCTGTCTTCACTCTGTCTTCCCTCTGTCTCCCCTGTCTTCCCTGTGTCTTCACTCTGTCTTCACTCTGTCTTCCCTCTGTCTCCCCTCTGTCTCCCCTGTCTTCCCTCTGTCTCCCCTCTGTCTTCACTCTGTCTTCCCTCTGTCTCCCCTGTCTTCCCTGTGTCTTCACTCTGTCTTCACTCTGTCTTCACTCTGTCTTCCCTCTGTCTCCCCTGTCTTCCCTGTGTCTTCCCTCTGTCTTCCCTCTGTCTTCCCTCTGTCTTCCCTCTGTCTTCCCTCTGTCTTCCCTCTGTCTTCCCTCTGTCTCCCCTCTGTCTTCCCTCTGTCTTCCCTCTGTCTTCTCTGTCTTCCCTGTGTCTTCCCTCTGTCTCCCCTCTGTCTTCCCTGTGTCTTCCCTCTGTCTTCCCTCTGTCTTCCCTCTGTCTCCCCTCTGTCTTCCCTCTGTCTTCCCTCTGTCTTCCCTGTGTCTCCCCTCTGTCTTCCCTGTGTCTCCCCTCTGTCTTCCCTGTGTCTTCCCTCTGTCTTCCCTCTGTCTCCCCTCTGTCTTCCCTCTGTCTCCCCTCTGTCTTCCCTCTGTCTTCCCTCTGTCTTCCCTGTGTCTCCCCTCTGTCTTCCCTGTGTCTTCCCTCTGTCTTCCCTCTGTCTCCCCTCTGTCTCCCCTCTGTCTCCCCTCTGTCTTCCCTCTGTCTCCCCTCTGTCTTCCCTCTGTCTTCCCTCTGTCTCCCCTCTGTCTTCCCTCTGTCTTTCCTCTGTCTCCCCTCTGTCTTCACTCTGTCTCCCCTCTGTCTTCCCTCTGTCTTCCCTGTGTCTTCACTCTGTCTTCCCTCTGTCTCCCCTCTGTCTCCCCTCTGTCTTCCCTCTGTCTCCCCTCTGTCTTCCCTCTGTCTTCCCTCTGTCTTCTCTCTGTCTCCCCTCTGTCTTCCCTCTGTCTTCCCTCTGTCTTCTCTCTGTCTCCCCTCTGTCTTCCCTCTGTCTTCCCTCTGTCTCCCCTCTGTCTCCCCTCTGTCTTCCCTCTGTCTTCCCTCTGTCTCCCCTCTGTCTTCCCTCTGTCTTCCCTCTGTCTTCCCTCTGTCTTCCCTCTGTCTCCCCTCTGTCTTCCCTCTGTCTTCCCTCTGTCTCCCCTCTGTCTCCCCTCTGTCTTCCCTCTGTCTTCCCTCTGTCTTCCCTCTGTCTTCACTCTGTCTTCCCTCTGTCTTCCCTCTGTCTTCTCTCTGTCTTCCCTCTGTCTTCCCTCTGTCTTCCCTCTGACTTCACTCTGTCTTCCCTCTGTCTCCCCTCTGTCTTCCCTCTGTCTTCCCTCTGTCTTCCCTCTGTCTTCCCTCTGTCTTCCCTCTGTCTCCCCTCTGTCTCCCCTCTGTCTCCCCTCTGTCTTCCCTCTGTCTCCCCTCTGTCTTCCCTCTGTCTTCCCTCTGTCTTCCCTCTGTCTTCTCTCTGTCTTCCCTCTGTCTTCCCTCTGTCTTCCCTCTGTCTTCCCTCTGTCTCCCCTCTGTCTTCCCTCTGTCTTCCCTCTGTCTTCCCTCTGTCTTCCCTCTGTCTTCCCTCTGTCTTCCCTCTGTCTTCCCTCTGTCTTCCCTCTGTCTTCCCTCTGTCTCCCCTCTGTCTTCCCTCTGTCTCCCCTCTGTCTTCCCTCTGTCTTCCCTCTGTCTCCCCTCTGACTTCCCTCTGTCTTCCCTCTGTCTTCCCTCTGTCTTCCCTCTGTCTTCACTCTGTCTTCCCTGTGTCTCCCCTCTGTCTTCCCTCTGTCTTCCCTCTGTCTTCCCTCTGTCTTCCCTCTGTCTTCCCTCTGTCTTCCCTCTGTCTTCCCTCTGTCTTCCCTCTGTCTCCCCTCTGACTTCCCTCTGTCTTCCCTGTGTCTCCCCTCTGTCTTCCCTCTGTCTTCTCTGTCTCCCCTCTGTCTTCCCTCTGTCTTCCCTCTGTCTTCTCTGTCTCCCCTCTGTCTTCCCTCTGTCTTCCCTCTGACTTCCCTCTGTCTTCTCTGTCTTCCCTCTGTCTTCCCTCTGTCTTCCCTCTGTCTTCCCTCTGTCTCCCCTCTGACTTCCCTCTGTCTTCCCTGTGTCTTCCCTCTGTCTTCCCTCTGTCTTCCCTCTGTCTTCCCTCTGTCTTCTCTGTCTCCCCTCTGTCTTCCCTCTGTCTTCCCTCTGTCTTCTCTGTCTCCCCTCTGTCTTCCCTCTGTCTTCCCTCTGTCTTCTCTGTCTCCCCTCTGTCTTCCCTCTGTCTTCCCTCTGTCTTCCCTCTGTCTTCCCTCTGTCTTCCCTCTGTCTTCCCTCTGTCTTCCCTCTGTCTTCCCTCTGACTTCCCTCTGTCTTCCCTCTGTCTCCCCTCTGACTTCCCTCTGTCTTCTCTGTCTTCCCTCTGTCTTCCCTCTGTCTTCCCTGTGTCTCCCGTCTGTCTTCCCTCTGTCTCCCCTCTGTCTCCCCTCTGTCTTCACTCTGTCTTCCCTCTGTCTACCCTCTGTCTTCCCTCTGTCTTCCCTCTGTCTTCCCTCTGTCTTCACTCTGTCTCCCCTCTGTCTTCCCTCTGTCTTCCCTCTGTCTTCCCTCTGTCTTCCCTCTGTCTTCCCTCTGTCTTCCCTCTGTCTTCCCTCTGTCTTCCCTCTGTCTTCTCTGTGTCTTCCCTCTGTCTTCCCTCTGTCTTCTCTGTGTCTTCCCTCTGTCTTCCCTCTGTCTCCCCTCTGTCTTCCCTCTGTCTTCCCTCTGTCTCCCCTCTGTCTTCCCTCTGTCTCCCCTCTGTCTTCCCTCTGTCTTCCCTCTGTCTCCCCTCTGTCTTCCCTCTGTCTTCCCTCTGTCTTCCCTCTGTCTTCACTCTGTCTTCCCTCTGTCTTCACTCTGTCTTCCCTCTGTCTTCCCTCTGTCTTCACTCTGTCTTCACTCTGTCTTCCCTCTGTCTTCACTCTGTCTCCCCTCTGTCTTCCCTCTGTCTTCCCTCTGTCTTCCCTCTGTCTTCCCTGTGTCTCCCCTCTGTCTCCCCTCTGTCTTCCCTCTGTCTTCCCTCTGTCTTCCCTCTGTCTTCCCTCTGTCTTCCCTCTGTCTTCCCTGTGTCTTCCCTCTGACTCCCCTCTGTCTTCACTCTGTCTCCCCTCTGTCTTCCCTCTGTCTTCCCTCTGTCTTCCCTCTGTCTTCCCTCTGTCTTCCCTCTGTCTTCCCTCTGACTCCCCTCTGTCTCCCCTCTGTCTCCCCTCTGTCTTCCCTCTGTCTTCCCTCTGTCTTCCCTCTGTCTTCCCTCTGTCTTCCCTGTGTCTTCCCTCTGTTTTCCCTCTGTCTTCCCTCTGTCTTCCCTCTGTCTTCTCTCTGTCTCCCCTCTGTCTTCCCTCTGTCTTCCCTCTGTCTTCTCTCTGTCTCCCCTCTGTCTTCCCTCTGTCTTCTCTCTGTCTCCCCTCTGTCTTCCCTGTGTCTTCCCTCTGTTTTCCCTCTGTCTCCCCTCTGTCTTCCCTCTGTCTTCCCTCTGTCTTCCCTCTGTCTTCTCTCTGTCTCCCCTCTGTCTTCCCTCTGTCTTCCCTCTGTCTTCTCTCTGTCTCCCCTCTGTCTTCCCTCTGTCTTCCCTGTGTCTTCCCTCTGTCTTCCCTCTGTCTTCCCTCTGTCTCCCCTCTGTCTCCCCTCTGTCTTCCCTCTGTCTTCCCTCTGTCTTCCCTCTGTCTTCCCTCTGTCTCCCCTCTGACTTCCCTCTGTCTTCCCTGTGTCTTCCCTCTGTCTTCCCTGTGTCTTCCCTCTGTCTCCCCTCTGTCTTCCCTCTGTCTTCCCTCTGTCTTCCCTCTGTCTTCCCTGTGTCTCCCCTCTGTCTTCCCTCTGTCTTCCCTCTGACTTCCCTCTGTCTTCCCTGTGTCTTCCCTCTGTCTCCCCTCTGTCTTCCCTCTGTCTCCCCTCTGTCTCCCCTCTGTCTTCCCTCTGTCTCCCCTCTGTCTTCCCTCTGTCTTCCCTCTGTCTTCCCTCTGTCTTCCCTCTGACTTCCCTCTGTCTTCCCTCTGTCTCCCCTCTGTCTTCCCTCTGTCTTCCCTCTGTCTTCCCTCTGACTTCCCTCTGTCTTCCCTGTGTCTTCCCTCTGTCTCCCCTCTGTCTTCCCTCTGTCTTCCCTCTGTCTTCCCTCTGTCTTCCCTCTGACTTCCCTCTGTCTCCCCTCTGTCTTCCCTCTGTCTTCCCTCTGTCTTCCCTCTGTCTTCCCTCTGTCTTCCCTCTGTCTTCCCTCTGTCTTCCCTCTGTCTCCCCTCTGTCTTCCCTCTGTCTCCCCTCTGTCTTCCCTCTGTCTTCCCTCTGTCTCCCCTCTGTCTTCCCTGTGTCTCCCCTCTGACTTCCCTCTGTCTTCCCTCTGTCTCCCCTCTGTCTTCCCTCTGTCTTCCCTCTGTCTCCCCTCTGTCTTCCCTCTGTCTTCCCTCTGTCTTCCCTCTGTCTTCCCTCTGTCTTCCCTCTGTCTCCCCTCTGACTTCCCTCTGTCTTCCCTCTGTCTCCCCTCTGACTTCCCTCTGACTTCCCTGTGTCTCCCCTCTGTCTCCCCTCTGTCTTCCCTCTGTCTCCCCTCTGTCTTCCCTCTGTCTTCCCTCTGTCTCCCCTCTGTCTTCTCTCTGTCTTCCCTCTGTCTTCCCTGTGTCTTCCCTCTGTCTTCCCTCTGTCTTCCCTCTGTCTTCCCTCTGTCTCCCCTCTGTCTCCCTCTGTCTTCCCTCTGTCTTCCCTCTGTCTTCCCTCTGTCTTCCCTGTGTCTTCCCTCTGTCTTCCCTCTGTCTTCCCTCTGTCTTCCCTCTGTCTTCCCTCTGTCTCCCCTCTGTCTTCCCTCTGTCTTCCCTGTGTCTTCCCTCTGTCTTCCCTCTGTCTCCCCTCTGTCTCCCTCTGTCTTCCCTCTGTCTCCCCTCTGTCTTCCCTCTGTCTTCCCTGTGTCTTCCCTCTGTCTTCCCTCTGTCTTCCCTCTGTCTTCCCTCTGTCTCCCCTCTGTCTCCCTCTGACTTCCCTCTGTCTTCCCTCTGTCTTCCCTCTGTCTTCACTCTGTCTTCCCTCTGTCTTCCCTCTGACTTCCCTCTGTCTTCCCTCTGTCTTCCCTCTGTCTTCCCTCTGTCTTCCCTCTGTCTTCCCTGTGTCTTCCCTCTGTCTTCCCTCTGACTTCCCTCTGTCTTCACTCTGTCTTCCCTCTGTCTCCCCTCTGACTTCCCTCTGTCTTCCCTCTGTCTTCCCTCTGACTTCCCTCTGACTTCCCTCTGTCTTCTCTCTGTCTTCCCTCTGTCTTCCCTCTGACTTCCCTCTGTCTTCCCTCTGACTTCCCTCTGACTTCCCTCTGTCTTCCCTCTGTCTTCCCTCTGTCTTCACTCTGTCTTCCCTCTGTCTTCCCTCTGACTTCCCTCTGTCTTCCCTCTGTCTTCCCTCTGTCTTCCCTCTGTCTTCCCTCTGTCTTCCCTGTGTCTTCCCTCTGTCTTCCCTCTGACTTCCCTCTGTCTTCACTCTGTCTTCCCTCTGTCTCCCCTCTGTCTTCCCTCTGTCTTCCCTCTGTCTTCCCTCTGTCTTCCCTCTGTCTTCCCTCTGTCTTCCCTCTGTCTTCCCTCTGTCTCCCCTCTGTCTTCCCTCTGACTTCCCTCTGTCTTCCCTCTGACTTCCCTCTGACTTCCCTCTGACTTCCCTCTGTCTTCCCTGTGTCTTCCCTCTGTCTTCCCTCTGACTTCCCTCTGTCTTCCCTCTGTCTTCCCTCTGTCTTCCCTGTGTGTCTTCCCGTCTGTATGTAACTCATCCTGATGTGTTTTGGTTCCGTACAGCGTCTTGTCTTAGGCCGAGCCTTAAGCCTCCGCTTTGTTCCTTAAGGAAGCTGATAATCAAACTCTGTAAAGTTCACGTCTTTGAAGCGACGCCGTATTGCTCAGCACGACTGCCTCCTCTGCCGCGGCGTGGGAAATGAGCTGCGATTGGCCCGCGACGCGGTCTCGCCGTCCTACCTTCTGCGGTGACATTTAAAAGTGCATCGCTCCGTGAGACTCAGAGGACGCCTCACCCCTCCCCTTCCTGCTGGATCAACACAGTGAGCAGGCCTGGGTCTAGGGGGGGAGGGGGGGGGGGGTGGTGAGGGTTGGGAGTCTGGACCGGCCTGCCCTGCCCAGCCCTGTATGCTGCTGGCTGGGGTGCAGGGAGCTCTGAGGACCCTGAGGTAGTGCCTGAGGGCTCCTGACTCGGCTCTCTCCTGCCCTTGACAGACTCCTCACACACACACACACACACACACACTCACACACACACACACACACACACACACACACACACACACACAATACTGTTATCACACACCTAACACTGCATTAACTATGACACAAGACGCAAGTGGTATATATGATAACACCATATATAATTTAGTTAACACCATAACCATATGGGATGGGATAATAGTAATGTGTCCTCAGCAGGCTTGTTTCTGAGGCTGATGGCCTGGGGGAAGTAGCTGTTGGTTAGCCTCTGAGTTTTGGCCCTGAGGCTCTGGAAGAGGCATCAGTTGGAACAGACCGTGGTTGGGGTGCCTGAGATCTTTCATGATCCTCCAGACTTTGCTGACACACCATTTGTTGAATCCAGTACCCTGGATAGAGGGAAGCTCACATCCACTGATGCGCTGCAGTGCCCTATAACACCATAGATAACACTATATATATAACACCATACATAACACCATATAGATCACACCATATATACATAACACCATATATACATAACACCATATATAGATAACACCATATATACATAACACCATATACTGTATACATAATCAAATCAAATCAAATCAAATTTTATTTGTATAGCGCATTTCTTACAAGATGCAACTCAATGCGCTTCACACAATTAAAATGTTCAGTCAATCAGTCAATCAATCAATCAATACTGACAGAGCCGCGAGCAGGCAAAAGTAAAAAACCTGTATACTATGTAGTCAGGAAAAATTCCCTTGCAGCCCTCTACCAATAGAGCGACTACTAGCCAGTTTGCTTACCAGTACCCAGCGGTCCCCCAGGGGAGGCCAGGACCACCGGCATAAAGCAAGCAAGCAAGGGCAAAAACCTGTACACCATGTATCCAGGAAAAATTCCTTGCATATTATCGGCGTACACACTGTCCATAAATTTTGTGTTGTATTTGCATTGTTCTGCATCCAGTATGGTCACAGGTCCTGCCAAAAGAGAAACTTAAGCACAGTTATGATGCAACAACACAATAGAGACAATAAAGATGACAGCAATACAACCTGATGGTGGTCCTGGTACACCCTTGTACCGGTTCCAGTACTGCTCTAGGTGCTATTTGGAGCTGACAGTGCCTCATCAGCACCCGGGTCCATTTTCCTGTCAACACAAATCTCAAAACACGAGTATGGTGTAATGGCCTAGTGATCCTAGTTCTATAATGTCCAATGTCTCCCTTAGTATCAAAAGGCGACATTGAATAAGTAGGTTTTGAGGTCACGCTTAAAAATGTCCTGAGTTTTAGACAACCTCAGGCCCTCAGGTAGGGTGTTCCACAATCTAGGAGCATATATGCTAAAAGCTGATCCTCCAAATCTCTTTGTCCTAGCCTCTGGCACTATTAAAAGTTCCGTGCCACTAGACCGTAGGGGTCTAGCTGGTGTGTATCTTATGAGCATGTCCACCATGTAATTGGGTGCATCACAGTGAAGTGATTTATAAACTAGTAAAAGGATCTTAAAGTCCATAACACCATATATGCATAACACCATATACAAAACACCGCATAACACCATATATAGATAACACCATATATAGATAACACCATATATAGATAACACCATATATAGATAACACCATATATACATAACACCATATAGATAACACCATATATAGATAACACCATATAGATAACACCATATATACATAACGCCATATAGATAACACCATATATAGATAACACCATATATACATAACACCATATATACATAACACCATATATACATAACACCATATAGATAACACCATATATAGATAACACCATATATAGATAACACCATATATAGATAACACCATATATAGGTTGGGGGGGGGGGTCAGTTGAAGTTGTGTGGTTGTCCCTGTCCTGGGGACAGCTCCTGCCCAGTCCCCAGAGCCACAGCTGGTTCCTCAGGCCAGACTCCTCAGAACTCAGAGGCCTCCCTGTTATGCCTGGACCTTATGATGGCTGTCCTCCATGTCGTTGACCTTCTGACGTCCTCAGGAGCACAGGTGATCTCCGATGCCTGTCCACCTGACTCCACCTGACTCCACCTGACTCCACCTGACTCCACCTGACTCCGCCTGACTCCACCTGGGAGGAGTCTCTCTCTCTCCCTCTCGTCTGACTCCACCTGACTCCACCTGACTCCACCTGACTCCACCTGACTCCACCTGACACCACCTGACTCCACCTGACTCCACCTGACTCCACCTGACTCCACCTGACTCCACCTGACTCCACCTGACACCACCTGACTCCACCTGACTCCACCTGACTCCACCTGACTCCACTCTGGGCAGGCTTCTCTGGTTCCCTACAGAACTACTCTGTGTTTTTCTCTTCTCTCCTCTCCTCTTCTCTCCTCTCCTCCCCTCTCCTCTCCTCTCCTCTCCTCTCCTCTCCTCTCCTCTCCTCTCCTCTCCTCTCCTCTCCTCTCCTCTCCTCTCCTATTCTCTTCTCTCCTCCCCTCTCCTCTCCTCTCCTCTCCTATTCTCTCCTCTCCTCTCCTCTCCTCTCCTCTCCTCTCCTCTCCTCTCCTCTCCTCTCCTCTCCTCTCCTCTCCTCTCCTCTCCTCTTCTCTCCTCTCCTCTCCTCCCCCCTCCTCTCCTCTTCTCTCCTCTCCTCTTCTCTCCTCTCCTCTCCTCTCCTCTCCTCTCCTCTCCTCTTCTCCCCTCTCAGTATGATTCATCACAGTATGATATCTCCTGTCCTGTCCTGTCCTTGTCTCTCCTCTCCTCTTCTCTTCTCATCTCTCCCCTCCCCTCCTCTCTACTCCTCCCACCCCCTCCCCCCTCCCCTCCCCTCTCCTCTCCTCTCCTCTCCTCTCCTCTCCTCTCAGTATGATTCATCACAGTATGATACATTGGTTAAAGCGGTTGCAGTCTGTTTCGTTCTTTTCGCCCCATCTCTGAAAGTAAAACAAACAAAAAAAAACAAGCGAATTATCCAGCAGAGAACTAAATGTCTTTGAGAGAGATAATCATCTTTTGGAATCACAAAATAGACGCTCCTGCAATTACGTTTCCATCTTTTGATGTAAGGCCTTCCCATGAGTGGGCTGGCTTTTCAAATGTAAATCTGAATCTAAATTCTCTGCAAACTTAAATCATTTGTAACATTTTACTGGAAGTGGTTCTCTGACAACAGTACATCACAAGGTTGCTGCACCCATTAGCAAATTGGCTGTGCAGAGGAAAGGCAGAGGGGGGCGCACTCGCCCACACACACACACACACACACACACACACACACACACACACACACACACACACACACACACACACACACACACACACATACACACACACACACACACACATTCACACACACACACACACACACACACACACACATACACACCACCTACACACACACACACACACACACACACACACTCACACACACACACACACACACACACACACAGACACACACACAGACAGACACACACACACAGACAGACACACAAACACACACCCACACCAACTACAGTCTCTCTCTCTATCAACAGTAGCAGGCACTCCAGGCACCAGGGACCGCGGCACACAGCCACACATGAAAGCTGCCACTTACATCCCAACAATGGACCCATTGATTGGCTGGCTGTGAGGGAGGGTGGGAGGTGGGCTTGCCAGTAAACTGCACATTTAGCTTCTGATGGGAGGGGGTGGGGGATGGGGGGGAGGGGGGGGCGGGGGGGGCACTCACATAGCTGTCTGCCTGCGAGAAAGCCGTGACAGAGCTTTCACTGAACGTCCTTCATGCTCCATAGTTTCTCTGGCATACCCTTTCTCTCTCTCTCTCTCTCTCTCTCTCTCTCTCTCTCTCTCTCTCTCTCTCTCTCTCTCTCTCTCTCTCTCTCTCTCTCTCTCGTCTTGTGTCTCTTTGTCATCCCCTCCCACTCCACCCCCCACTCTCTCTCTCTCTCTCATCCTCTTTCTTTTCTCTCTCTCAGACTCTCTTGTCTTTCTTTGATTTTGATCCAAGGCCTTTTCTCTCCTGGGGGACTGTGAGCTCCTTGTACCTGATATGACACACAAACAGCTATGACACACACAAACACTCCCACACACACACACACACACACACACACACACACACACACACACACACACACACACCATACCTTGCCCAGCAAAACAAACTCCAAACAGTCATTCTAGGTCTTTGCGAAAAAACAACAACCAATTTGAAAAAACAACAACCAATGGAACACAAAGACTTCACACAGATAATTTAATTAATTTAATAATTTTAATAATTAGATTAGATACCACAGAGATACCACATAGATACCACACAGATACCACAGAGATACCACATAGATACCACACAGATACCACAGAGATACCACATAGATACCACACAGATACCACACAGATACCACACCGTCCAACCAGCCCCAGTATGCAGTATGAACCCTCCCACACCCCCCCTGAAGGGACAAACTACCCCAAAGTCTTCCCCTCTATTCCACTATGACACACACACACACAGCTATGACACACACACACACACACACGGCTATGACACACACACACACACACACACACACACACACACACACATAGCTATGACACACACACACAACTATGACACACACACACAGCTATGATACACACAAGTGGAGGAATGGGGCCAATTAACGGCGTGGACCAGACTGCAGCTGTTGGCGCGGGGTGTGTGTATGTGTGTGTGTGTGTGTGTGTGTGTGTGTGTGTGTGTGAGTGTGTGTGTGTGTGTGAGTATGTGTGTGTGAGTGTGAGTGTGTGTGTGTGTGTGTGTGTGTGTGTGTGTGTTAGTCTGTGTGTCCGTTCCTCTCTCTCTCTCTCTCCAAGCCACCTCTCCTCAAAGTCAAGTAGGGTCCTCGCCCCATCCTCCCCAACCCCGAGCCCTTCTCCGTGTAATCCCTCCATCACTGAGAGAGAGAGAAGGAGAGAGAGAGAGAGCCTTGCCATTTCTCCTTCATCTTCACGGCCAATTACAGATCTCGACTGAAGGACTCTGTCAGGTGTGTCTTTGTTCCGTGGGAAGCTGAACAGCGACTCTTGACCTTTGCCTGTCTTTGCTTTTGTCTCAGAGCCTCGGTAGAGGAGTCCACATGGAGGCTGAAGCGGGGGAGTTTGGTGGAGGGAGGCTGGTGGAGGGAGGCTGGTGGAGGGAGGCCAGTGGAGGGAGAAATCAGAGGACATTGTAACGAATGGAGCGGAAACAAGGAACGGTATCAAACGTGTGATAATAACCTTCCTTGTTTCGTTCCGTGCATTAAAATGAGCCCGTCCTCCGATCCCTACCTCCGCCAGCCTCCCCCGAGGGCTTAGATGTTAGACGTGCGGTCCCCGAGTGACGTCTCCGGTGGCGGAACGGCTTAAACAGCAGCCGGAGCCTCTGGTGAGACAGGGAGTGTCAGGGAGGGTGGGGCGTCTCCGAGGCGCTCTGAGGTTCACGTGGCGTGGAGTCTGGAGAGGAGCACAGCAGTAATCCCACCTGGAGATACAGTAATCCCACCTGGAGCGTCAGTCCTTGTCTCTCTCTCTGGGAAGAAGTCAAGAGGTGATCTTTTGGGCTCCTGTTTGCTCACTTCACCATCAGGGTCTCTTCTCACTGTTTGCTGCCTCGGATGGAGGATTCCAGACTATTCCTGCCCAAAAAAAACTCCTAAAGTAGTAATAAAATTGTCAGGCTCTTTAAATATCTTCTGCCACCGTTGCGCCTTTCACCTCCCCTTGCAGCAGCAGCAGCCAGCAGCCAGCAGCCCCCCCCCCCCACTAGCCGCCCCCTGAGAGACAGAAAGTCACAGACATTATCATAAGCAACTGTCAGAAAACCATCTTTGCATTGTTAAGCAGCAGAAAAAAAAGAAGAAGAAAAAAGACAGAGCGTGATTTAATTAAAACCGGCGGAAAATGTCACAGGAGAAAAAGAATAGGAAAATAATAGGAAAGAAAAGTTTAAAGGAAAAAAGTTTGGACAAAAACATTCTGATTTACCTCTGGGCTCAGTACAGTTCAGTACAGCACAGCACAGTACAGCTCAGTACAGCTCAGTTCAGTACAGCACAGTACAGCTCAGTACAGCCCAGTACAGCCCAGTACAGCTCAGTTCAGTACAGCACAGTACAGCTCAGTACAGCACAGTACAGCTCAGTACAGCCCAGTACAGCCCAGTACAACACAGTACAACACAGTACTGCCCAGTACAACACAGTACAGCCCAGTACAGCACAGTACAGCTCAGTACAGCTCAGTTCAGTACAGCACAGTACAGCTCAGTACAGCCCAGTACAGCCCAGTACAACACAGTACAGCCCAGTACAACACAGTACAGCCCAGTACAGCACATTACAGCTAAGTACAGTTCAGTACAGCTCAGTACAGCACAGTTCAGTACAGCACAGTACAGCTCAGTACAGCACAGTACAGCTCAAAAAATACACAAAATCCCTCAGCTCCGTCCCTAACTCCCTCTCCCTCCTCCGTCACTCACCCCCCCCACCCTCCCCCCTCCTGCCACTGGACACAACATGTGTTTGCCCCCCCAGGGCATTTATGGTAATTACATTTCTGTCTGCTTATATTTTCTGACTTGTATATTTATTTAATTGCCATTCTGCATCCTGTCATAGGGGAACGGCAATCCAAGGTTGGAGACGCAGCACTTTGCTCTGATTAAAGGGGCACGTCGCAGAATGTTCCTGGGTCAGGCCGTCAGCCGGGACGTGTCGTGAATAAACACCAACGTCTCGTAACATCAAACATAACGCTGTGGTGTTTTATCTGCTCTTAAACCGAAAAAAAAAATGACAATTTTTTTTCCCCGGGGCTCGTTATTTCTGGTCGTCTTTTGAAGAAGGTAACAGAGAGCCCCCGCAAACAAGTTTTTTTTTTGTCAAGAACAAAGACGCTCTTATGACTCAGACACTTAATCTCTAGCGTTTTACACAATTTGTAGTTGTAGCGTGATTGAGTGAGTCGTCGACATGAAAGCCACTTAGCGTCTTAACAGGCGCGCGAGCAAATTGCT
>NW_027663207.1:627500-640000 GCF_963989245.1 Nansenia antarctica | reverse complement strand
GTGTCAATTACCTCCTTGTGACATACTCACTGGACAGCTTCTGTGGAATGTGGACTCATGGACCCCAGTTGAGACACTGTGCAAGCTTGGATCGGAGCAGAAGGGGTTTCTCTCTTGGAGATAGTTCAGAACTGTCCTTCATGTGCTTGTCTTGCATCTGTCATGTCCTTGTTCTACAGGCTGCAGAGGTAGAGACACATCTTCTGGTTCTCCTGGCTGCTGAAGGGGAGGCACACCAATAGCCTTAAAATGTCATTTTTGGAAGCAAAAACGTGTTACCAAAAAAAGCAAAGTGCACCAGACAGAACCAGGCCATTTAGGTCACCACCTGTGCAATTGCCTTCCTAGTCGTCATGTGCAACACAGTGTTGGCTGCTTTGACAAGCTCCATCACTTGCAACCCAGTACCAGCCATGAGATGCCCTATGAACCACAAAACTCATCTCGCTGTGGAAGCCCCCAGGTCACAGGACTATCTCGCTCACGTTGCTCTCTCTCTCTCTCTCTCTCTCTCTCTCTCTCTCTCTCTCTCTCTCTCTCTCTCTCTCTCACTCTCTCTCTCTCACTCTGTGTCTCTCTCTCACTCTCTCTCTCTCACTCTCTCACTCTCTCTCACTCTGTGTCTCTCTCTCTCTGTCCCATCTCTCACTCTCTCACTCTGTGTCTCTCTCTCTCTCTCTCACTCTGTGTCTCTCTCTCTGTCTCTCTCTCTCTCTCTCACTCTCTCACTCTGACTGAGTTGTCAACTGTCCTGTATTAGCATTAGCTGGGAGGTCCCATAGTTTGGTATCAGCCGTGATCTGGGCGTAACCCTTTCATGTTTAAGTAACAGACTAACCAACATGGGGGGGGGGGGCTGGGGGGCTAGGGAGGCGTGGGTTAAAAGGGACAGCCTTTGAGGTTTTAGGCTAAATGCCTGCAGACTATATTCAGTTGTGAAAGTCTTTTGAAAGGTGATATTGTGGAGGTCGTAACAGTTATCGTCCCCAAAACAGGTAATGGAGTTGTTGAGGAAAGCGTCTGCTTTCCAGAGCGCCTCTCTCAGCCTGGAGCAACAGTGCCCCCTGGGATGTCAGGGGCGGTACTGCAGCTGCAATTTGGATTCTCAATGATGACATGATGAATGAATGAATGAATGAATGAATGGTCTTTATTGTCATTGATATAGTACAGGTACCATACAACGAAATTTGGGAGGGGGGGCTCCCCTGGTGCTAGGAAAAAAACTAAAAACAAGAAGGGAAAAGAGCTGGTTTACACAAATAAAGGCTATGTACACTATCCACTATAATATACTATACAAATAAAACACTGTGCTGTACTCTATGCTATGCTATACCTATTCTAACATTTCCTATCTCTGAACCTTATGTACCCGAGGGTTGTCATATTGCACATAGTGTTATTGCACATTCATTTAAAGTGTCGCAGTTTGCAGGTTTGAAATGTTCACAGTTGTGTTTCAGTATTGCACTTGATTACAATCTAGTAGCTGCCATCAAATTGTCTAGATTGTCCAGGGCCTAGAACCTAGGTCTTTGCTGTGTTCAGGGCCTGAATGGCCCTGGGGTAGAAGCTGAGCTTCAGTCTATTTGTCCTTGCGAACATGGTCCTGAACCGCCTGTCCGAGGGCAGCCGAACAAAGTGTTCGTTCCCAGGGTGGGATGGGTCTCTGGAGATATTGGAGGCCTTCCTGAGGCAGCGTGTGTTGGGAGGGGAGGGGGGCGCCGGTGATCTTCTGGGCCGATCTCACGACTCTCTGTAGCGCATTCCTCTCTGCGGCTGTGCAGCTGGAGAACCACACGCAGATGCAGTAGGTGAGGAAGCTCTCCACTGCGCAGCGGTAGAAGGTCACAAGCAGCTCCTGTCTGATGTGGTTTTTCCTGAGGACTCTCAGGAAGTAGAGCCGCTGTTGTGCCTTCTTGATGATGGCTGCTGTGTTGGTCTTCCAGGACAGGTCATCCTGTATGTGCACCCCCAGGAATCGGAGGGTTAAGACTCTCTCCACGCTCCCTCCATCGACGAGCAGGGGCTGGACCTCAGATTTTTTCCTCCTGAAGTCCACGATGATTTCCTGGGTCATCATGATCATCATGACATCATGATCAAATAAATAATACCTGAAGATAGACAGAAGTCATGAATGTATGTTAGTGTGTGTGTGTGTGTGTGTGTGTGTGTGTGTGTCTGAACTTCCTTCAGCTTTGACAAGCTCCATCACTTGCAACCCAGTACCAGCCATGAGATGCCCTATGAACCACAAAACTCATCTCGGTGTGGAAGCCCCCAGGTCGCAGGACTATCTCGCTCACGTTGGTCTCTCTCTCTCTCTCTCTCTCTCTCTCTCTCTCTCTCTCTCTCTTCCCCCCCCCCCCCCAGGCCGTGCTGGATGGACTGATCTTTACGCTGAAAGCCTCTTGAGAATGTTCTGTGATTGGTCAATCACTGCAGTCAATCACTCAATGCCACTCAAAAATGCTCTCTTGTGATTGGTCAATCAATCTGTCTGTGTCCAAATATATATGGACCTAACCAGGGCTTGACGCTTACCTTTTCCCCAGGTAGCACTGTGCTACCATGTTGAAACATTTTGTAGCACACCAAGAATTTCAGTAGCACAATGAAAATTGTGCAATATTCGTATGACGACAACAAATTATCATAATCATAACATATCAAAATTACCATAACCGGCTCTTGGCCGTAATAAAAATGGACTCACACAATGTAAAGGGGAAGTAAGAATATTAATTTCAGTTGGCCCACGGTTCGCTATGAACCTCGGTTTTTAGGTCACGGTTCACCGTATTTAAAAAAAAAATGCTACTATTTATTTCCAAACTGTTTTTTTACTTTATTTTGCTTATACTTATGGAACTTTAACATTTAGACACATTCCAGAATATGACTGGTATATTGTATAATATAAATATATATAAACAAAAAACACTTTCAAATGTAAAAAAATTACATAAACACTTTCAAATGTGACGTGTTGTGGATTGGAACTACAGATCATAAGCTTTCAAACGATGTGTCATACATTGAAATCCGAAAAAAGATGACGAAGTTAGAGTCATTTGAATGTTAGACGTCAGGCACATATAGGGTTAAACTTTGTCATGAAACCGGAAGCAAACGCTGCTAACAGCTAGCGGCTAACAAAACACAGCGCTACGAACGTCTGTATTTTAATAACATAACAACATGCTGATAGAACATCAACATGCTAAAAACACAACTACACATAATTAGATGATCACACAGTCCTTGCTTTTGAGCACGTCCTAAAATTAAAGTATATTTACAAGCCATGTATCACTTACCATTAGCCTCAAACAATAACAATGAACCTATTCCACAAAGTATATGGCCGTTTCACGCGAGTGGTTTATGGTTTCACCAGCTGGCGTCAAGCCATTATGCGCATTTTAAGCGCATTTAGGACACGCGTGAAGCATTTCTGCGACACCCGTTTCTGTTCACTGTTTTCATTCCCTCATCGCTTATACACATAAGATTGACTGCGCATGACAGTAGTTCAGTAGTCTTTTAGTCACACTGGTGCTATTGAATGTATTTCAATAGTCGCACAGAAATATATTCACTCGCAAATGCGACCAAAACAGTCGCACTGTCGAGCCCTGGACCTAACTGTACATACGGTTTATCAGCTTGTCCAGGTACCACTCTTGTGTGGTTACTCTTCTTATCAATTAGGGCTGTCCTAAACGACTATTTTTCTAACGATTAACCCAGCTAGCAATTTTTTGTTCTAAAAATGTTCAAAGAATGTTACCTAGAATGTTCTCGTAATGTTTTCAGCGGGAAGTTTTCTTTAAGTTCCCAGAATGTTCTAGGATAATGTTCTCTAATTATTTTTTTTTAATGTTGTGTGATAACCTTCTTAAAATGTTAAGTGACAACATTGCTAGAACATTATGCCCTAATGTTCTTGAAAACGTTTTCAGCGGGAAGTTTTCTTTAAGTTCCCAGAATGTTCTAGGATAATGTTCTCTAAAAAAAAAAAAAAAATGTTGTGTGATAACCTTCTTAAAATGTTAAGTGACAACATTGCTAGAACATTATGCCCTAATTGTCACGACCAGAGGGCGGAACCCAGAAGCAGACAACGGAGAACAGGTAGTACAACAATAATAGTGATTTATTGTAGGGTTGGGGTGTCAGGGGGATCAGGCTGGAGGTAGGTAGAACAGGCAGGGGGTCAGGTAGGTAGGCAGGTAGTCAGACAGGCAGGGGGTCAGGCAGGCGGAGTGGTCGGCAGACAGGCAGGGGGTCAGGCAGGCGGAGTGGTCGGCAGACAGGCAGGGGGTCAGGCAGGAGGAGTGGTCGGCAGACAGGCAGGGGGTCAGGCAGGCGGAGTGGTCGGCAGACAGGCAGGGGGTCAGGCAGGCGGAGTGGTCGGCAGACAGGCAGGGGGTCAGGCAGGCGGAGTGGTCGGCAGACAGGCAGGGGGTCAGGCAGGAGGAGTGGTCGGCAGACAGGCAGGGGGTCAGGCAGGCGGAGTGGTCGGCAGACAGGCAGGGGGTCAGGCAGGCGGAGTGGTCGGCAGACAGGCAGGGGGTCAGGCAGGCGGAGTGGTCGGCAGACAGGCTGGGGGTCAGGCAGGCGGAGTGGTCGGCAGACAGGCAGGGGGTCAGGCAGGCGGAGTGGTCGGCAGACAGGCTGGGGATCAGGCAGGCGGAGTGGTCGGCAGACAGGCAGGGGGTCAGGCAGGCGGAGTGGTCGGCAGACAGGCAGGGGGTCAGGCAGGCGGAGTGGTCGGCAGACAGGCAGGGGGTCAGGCAGGCGGAGTGGTCGGCAGACAGGCTGGGGGTCAGGCAGGCGGAGTGGTCGGCAGACAGGCAGGGGGTCAGGCAGGCGGAGTGGTCGGCAGACAGGCTGGGGATCAGGCAGGCGGAGTGGTCGGCAGACAGGCAGGGGGTCAGGCAGGAGGAGTGGTCGGCAGACAGGCAGGGGGTCAGGCAGGCGGAGTGGTCGGCAGACAGGCTGGGGATCAGGCAGGCGGAGTGGTCGGCAGACAGGCAGGGGGTCAGGCAGGAGGAGTGGTCGGCAGACAGGCAGGGGGTCAGGCAGGCGGAGTGGTCGGCAGACAGGCAGGGGGTCAGGCAGGCGGAGTGGTCGGCAGACAGGCAGGGGGTCAGGCAGGCGGAGTGGTCGGCAGACAGGCAGGGGGTCAGGCAGGCGGAGTGGTCGGCAGACAGGCAGGGGGTCAGGCAGGCGGAGTGGTCGGCAGACAGGCAGGGGGTCAGGCAGGCGGAGTGGTCGGCAGACAGGCAGGGGGTCAGGCAGGCGGAGTGGTCGGCAGACAGGCAGGGGGTCAGGCAGGCGGAGTGGTCGGCAGACAGGCTGGGGGTCAGGCAGGCGGAGTGGTCGGCAGACAGGCAGGGGGTCAGGCAGGCGGAGTGGTCGGCAGACAGGCAGGGGGTCAGGCAGGCGGAGTGGTCGGCAGACAGGCTGGGGGTCAGGCAGGCGGAGTGGTCGGCAGACAGGCAGGGGGTCAGGCAGGCGGAGTGGTCGGCAGACAGGCTGGGGATCAGGCAGGCGGAGTGGTCGGCAGACAGGCAGGGGGTCAGGCAGGCGGAGTGGTCGGCAGACAGGCACGGGGTCAGGCAGGCGGAGTGGTCGGCAGACAGGCAGGGGGTCAGGCAGGCGGAGTGGTCGGCAGACAGGCAGGGGGTCAGGCAGGCGGAGTGGTCGGCAGACAGGCAGGGGGTCAGGCAGGCGGAGTGGTCGGCAGACAGGCAGGGGGTCAGGCAGGCGGAGTGGTCGGCAGACAGGCAGGGGGTCAGGCAGGCGGAGTGGTCGGCAGACAGGCAGGGGGTCAGGCAGGCGGAGTGGTCGGCAGACAGGCAGGGGGTCAGGCAGGCGGAGTGGTCGGCAGACAGGCAGGGGGTCAGGCAGGCGGAGTGGTCGGCAGACAGGCAGGGGGTCAGGCAGGCGGAGTGGTCGGCAGACAGGCAGGGGGTCAGGCAGGTAGTCAGACAGGCAGGGGGTCAGGCAGGCGGAGTGGTCGGCAGACAGGCAGGGGGTCAGGCAGGCGGAGTGGTCGGCAGACAGGCAGGGGGTCAGGCAGGCGGAGTGGTCGGCAGACAGGCTGGGGGTCAGGCAGGCGGAGTGGTCGGCAGACAGGCAGGGGGTCAGGCAGGCGGAGTGGTCGGCAGACAGGCAGGGGGTCAGGCAGGAGGAGTGGTCGGCAGACAGGCAGGGGGTCAGGCAGGCGGAGTGGTCGGCAGACAGGCAGGGGGTCAGGCAGGCGGAGTGGTCGGCAGACAGGCAGGGGGTCAGGCAGGCGGAGTGGTCGGCAGACAGGCAGGGGGTCAGGCAGGCGGAGTGGTCGGCAGACAGGCAGGGGGTCAGGCAGGCGGAGTGGTCGGCAGACAGGCTGGGGGTCAGGCAGGCGGAGTGGTCGGCAGACAGGCAGGGGGTCAGGCAGGTAGTCAGACAGGCAGGGGGTCAGGCAGGCGGAGTGGTCGGCAGACAGGCAGGGGGTCAGGCAGGCGGAGTGGTCGGCAGACAGGCTGGGGGTCAGGCAGGAGGAATAGTATTAGGCAGGCAGGGTTCAGGCAGGGAGCAGGGTAGCCAGGCAGGCAGGAGGTCGGCAGGCAGGGAATCCATAAATGGCTATGATCTGGCGTTGACTGAAAGCAGGAGCAGAGCTTAAGTAGGAGCCAGTCGCGGTCTTAATCGGCCACACCTGGCACCACTGATAGACGGCTGATGAGCCAGGGGCGGAGCTGTGACACTAATGTTCTTGAAAACGTTTTCAGCGGGAAGTTTTCTTTAAGTTCCCAGAATGTTTTAGGATAATGTTCTCAAAAAACATTCTACAAATGTTTGGTAATAACCTTCTTAAAATGTGAGTTGACAATATTGCTAGAACATTACACCTTGTGTTCTCAAAACATTTTTAGCTTAAGTTTTTTGTTTGTTCCCAGAATGTTTTAGGATAACGTGCTCTAAAAACCATTCTAAAAACGTTTGCTTATAACCTTCTTAAAATGTTTACTGAAAACCCTGTTAAAACATTATGCCCAAACATTCTTAAAATGTTTTTAGCTAAACGTATTAACACATGTAAAAGTTTGATAACATCAATATTCAAGTCTTTCAACATAATGTATCATTATTTATTAACATTAACAACAGAGGTGAGACAGCTTCATTTGAGAACCTTTTTTTATTTTTTTTAAAGCAAAACATCATATACTGTACATACTGAAAACATGGAAGTCAGAACCTATCATCACTGCAACAGTACATATCTCTGACAGTACATATCCTCATGACAGACAGGCATTCCCAAAGTGTTGTAGTTCTTGATTTAGTCGTCGAACAGTGTGGGGCTTCTGCTCCCCTCAAGTGCTGCTGCTGCACCTGGACACATTCTTAAACATCATCCCTGGACACATCCTTACTCTGAACTCTGTCCTCAGTCACAGATGGTCCACCTGTATCACTGTCCTCAGTCATGGATGGTCCACCTGTATTATCCACCTGCATTATAACCAAAATAGTATTTAAAATCAGAATAGTTTCTGATTCATCAGAAGTCTTTTTGGTAGCCCTTTAAATTACAGGCCGTTAATTATGCAGTAATTACTGGAAATAACCAAGTAATATCCATGTAAAATAGACATGTAGAATGCTAGTAATTGTGCTAGCTAGATTGCTATAGCTTGCTAGCTAGATTGCTATAGCTTGCTAGCTAGCTCCCAAACCTGTCCCAAACTTTTGGGCTGGTAGATTTGCTTCACTCACCAGCCAAAAAACCAACAACAATGACGTTAATCTATTGAGTGGCTGGTAAAATCTGAACGTTCACCAATTTGTCTGACAACACACACGCTCGACGTTATTCGCATTAACGGTTAGTTTGTGGTCAAGAAAGTAAATGTATCCATACAAAGTAACGTTAATCAATTAAAAACAGATATTGTAACCTTACCGTTTAATCCACAGTGTCCCGTTCCCTTGTGCTGTCTTCAACTAAAACCGTCTACCTGCGCCCGACCACGGAGGTGAACTGAACATCTCAGTCAGGCTTAGTGAAATCTAATCAGAGTCGTTTGATTGGTCTGAAATCTAATCAGAGTCGTTTGATTGGTCTGCCACGTCCTCAGCCTCCTCGGTTATTGGTGCAAGTCTGAAACTTGAATTTTTAATAACATCCCAAAAACATTTTCTGAATGTTTGGGCATAATGTTTTAACAGGGTTTTCAGTAAACATTTTAAGAAGCTTATAAGCAAACGTTTTTAGAATGTTTTTTAGAGCACGTTATCCTAAAACATTCTGGGAACAGACAAAAAACTTAAGCTGAAAATGTTTTGAGAACATAAGGTGTAATGTTCTAGCAATATTGTCAACTCACATTTTAAGAAGGTTATTACCGAACATTATCCTAAAACATTCTGGGAACTTCCCACTGAAAACGTTTTCAAGAACATTAGGGCATACTGTTCTAGCAATGCTGTAACTTAACATTTTAAGAAGGTTATCACACAACATTTTAAAAATGTTTTTAGAGAACGTTATCATAGAACATTCTGGGAACTTGAAGAAAACTTCCCGCTGAAAAAGTTTTCAAGACCATTAGGGCATAATGTTCCAGCAATGTTGTCATTTAACATTTTAAGAAGGTTATCACACGTTTTAAAAATGTTTTTAGAGAACGTTATCCTAGAACATTCTGGGAACTTAAAGAAAACTTCCCGCTGAAAACATTACGAGAACGTTCTAGGTAACATTCTTTGAACATTTTTAGAACCAAAAATTGCTAGCTGGGTTGATTATAATTAGATAAATGTGAAAGTCAATTGAGAATATAAATTCAAAATAATAAACAGCAATGAAAACATTGTTTCATTAACATTTTTCCTAGATAAGTATGATTTATGACACCCAGGTCTTTATTATAGTGGATTTTGCATTTTCAAAGTTAGGGGCATCATGTGCATAAAAACGCTACTACTCATCATGCTGTTGTTCGCCCCCACTTATTCCCAGGGGTCTGACACTTTGTTACTAAGCATCCTCTGCTCCAGCCTTTCCAAAGGGCAGCCCCCCTAGATCCACCAGAACAAAAGATATGCACTTTTGAATGTGTACACAGTACCAATTGTGCATTATTGGGTACAGTACCTGTTTGTGCCCACAGGAGGCGCCCTTTAATATTATGGGCTATTTTGGGGCTTGCAAAGGGTGTCTTGCACCCTGAGTATACCCCCTTGTACGGGTCACCCTTGGGACTAGGAGCACCGTGTCAGGGCAAGTGCTTTTAAAACCCCAATGATGTCCCGGGTCAACTGGACCCGAACAGTACGAAAGGGTCCAAAAAGTGAACATCACACAAGGGTTAAGAAAACCTATTTCAATATGCTATCTATGCGTTTCTTATTACATAATAAATGACATGCTCATTTGTATAGAGCGCAACAGTGTGGATCCGGAAGTAAATTTTGCGTTATCGTGTAACATTATCATGTAACATTGTGAGAACATTTTGTAAAAGAACATTCTATAATCTGTTACCTAAACAATGTCCCCAAAACATCCATGGAATGTTGCAGGTAAAACGTTCTTCCTTTGTTTACATATCACATTACAGGAACATTCTAGAAAAAACGTTTTGTGATCTGAGGCATCAATAACATCCTGAAAACATCCTCAGAATGTTGCACCTAAAACGTTCTTACTTTGTTAACATTTAACGTTATAGGAACATTATTTGAAATGGTAAACATCCTTAAAATGCTCTTTGAACATTAGATGAAAACGTTTTCTTTAAAACATTAGCAGAACTTGTAGGGAATGTTAGCCAATGTTGTGGGAACATTCCCTGCTAGCTGGGAATCTAGCGATTATTTTTTCGATTAGTCGATTACTCTAACGACTAATTTAACGATTAGTTAAGCTACCTGGCTAGCTAACGTTACTCTCGCTGCTATCTTATGATTAGCTAAATTGATGCTAACGTAGCATGCGAGCTACGAGCTAGATAACGTAGGTGCCAGCACCACAATGACAATAGGCTACCGTAGCTAGCCAGCTACATGGGTCATTTTTTAAAATACGGTGCCATTTGGACTTCATAACTTGTGAAAAATAAATTGTTGATTTATCTATATTTTAATGTTCTATTATATGAAGGACATATCTAGCTTGCTGAAAAACATAGTGGTCGAGCTCAGGCACCTACATTTTATTTTATTTAGAATACCCTCTGTAGTTGAATAGGGCGAGTGTCTCCAGAACAGAGTGGACACATAACAGGGTGGACACTAACAGGGTGGACATTTTGAGTTAAAGTTAGCCTTTAGCCTGCCTGTGTTAGCATAATGCCTAGAATGACCATGAATACTTGATGAGGAATCTAATTTGCACTAATTACTTTTTTGGAAATTATTCAATTTGATTGATCTCCTCAATATTTAGGCATAACAGGGTGGACACGTTATGGTCAACCACATTAATCTCACTGGATAAAAACATAAAAATCAGATGGTAAAAGAGGTAGAAAATCACACAGCTTACCACATTTGAAATCCCCTCCACTGATGTGATGTCACCTCATGAGAGTGATGTGATTGAGAAATATGGTTTTCTTTTAAAAGGGACATTAACACAGCATAACAGGGTGGACAGTGATCGCAGGGACAAGCAATATTGTAAGCAAAACCTTAATTTTTTGTACAAAATAAAAACAAAATGGATAAAAACTATATTTGATTTCAATAGATATTGATCAGGAAAATGAAATAATAATAACATATTTGGAAATGTATATGTTTTTAATAGTTATTTTTTGGATTGAAGTTGAATGAACGACACTGGGGACATCCCATGCAAAATCAAATGTACATCTTTAACCAAAGCTTTTAAAATGTAGAAAACAACAACTTAGAAGCCCATATCATTGTATTCATAATAAATAACAATTGACTATACATGAAAAACCTAATGGAATTAGTATTTGTCCAAATTTAGACAAAATACAACATGATTTGTACTGGGGACGGAAAAGGCACCGTATAAAAAAAATTACCCACATAGCTAACGTTACTAACACCAGAAGACAAGACATACAAACTGTGGTGAGCTACATTGCTTGTGTAACATTAGCTAGTAGCTATCCATTTTTCACTCATACACGGCCGGAAAAGTGAACAGAAATACAACGGTGACTTACGGTGCTATCTTGCGGCTGTCTTCACAAAGAGCTCCAGGATGCTTTCGCTTCAAGTGCTTGTTCATTGCAGATGTACTGCTGTGATAGGCCATTTCAATTTTGCACAGTTTACAGAGCACCACATTGTTTGGTTTTTGTATGAAGTACTCCCACACTTTGGACGATCGTGGGCGAGGTTTTTTAGCTGCCGGCTCTGCCGCCTCCATGTTTCCACTGGTCGCAGCCATGTTGTTTATTTGCGACGCACCGACGCACATTACGCAAGTCGACGTATTGACGTAGTCGATTACGTCGATGCGTCATCCCAGCCCTATTATCAATTGATTATGTTCACATCCTAATAACCCAATATTACCTGAAATATGGCAATAGTCAAAATAAGGCTTGAGTCTAATGACTGTTCTTCCTGCAACCATTTTGTCTCAGGTGGAACTCTGATGTTGACATGATACTATGTCTAAATCTCTCTCTCTCTTCTCTCTCTCTCCTCTCCTCCTCTCTCTCTCTCTCTCTCTCTCTGAGAAGTTCTCATTTCCTGCTTCCCCAAGTGAGTCACATGACGCGCACCATCTGATGCTGTAGACACAGAGACGGTCACATATACGAGTCGCTGAGAGAAGCTCATCTTTCTTCCCAGACAGGTGAGACATTCACAATCATACCATAATACACCGATTGATTGATTGAGGGACTTATGTTGTAGTGTTGAACTAATACGATGAAAGAGGAAGTGGTGTAAAATTACTCTCATAGTGGAAACACACACACACACATATCACTTACCTGATTGATTGTGGGGTTGTTATAGATGAATGCTGACTGTGGTTCTAGACACCCACACTATTGTAATTAGTAGGTTTGTTGGCTAGCATAGCAATATGTTAGGCATGAGTTGCAGACACAACAATAAAAAGCTGTTTGATGTTGTTTCATGAGCTGACAGGATTCTTGTGGTTTCATGAGCTGACAGGATTCGTGGATCGACGGTCCTGAGAGTCAAAGAAATGGAGAGTAAGCTGTCTAAAGGCACACGTAAGGGAGAGGAGAGGAGGAGCTTCTTCTGGAGCTTCTGGAGAATCTTCTTCTGGAGCTTCTTCTGGGGCATCTGGAGAAAGAAGTCTGTTAGAGAGAGGCACGATGTGAGACAAGATGTGTCTGAGCGCAGAGAAGAGGGGGAAAGGAGAAAGAAGAGCAGAAAAGTTGGAGACACTCCAATGACAGGGTGTGTACCAATCACTTAACCAGACATCCCTATGACAGGGTGTGTACCAATCACTTAACCAGACATCC
>NW_027663207.1:610000-622500 GCF_963989245.1 Nansenia antarctica | reverse complement strand
CGGACTAAATTATTACCCCAGCTTTAAACTGGAACAAAGGGGCGATCTGAAATTCTAAAGTTTGTCAACACAGCTTATCAACTAAATAATGAAGTTAACACAGATGATACTAGTTTAAGGATATAGGAATGCCTTTTACTGCTAGTTGTCAGTTGTTATACAAATTGTAAGTTTAGTTGTATTTGGATAAGTTTTCCATGCATCAATTATATATATATATATATATATATATATATATATATATATATATATATATATCCAGAGGCCAAGTAAAGGTGTAAGACTGCAATAAATATGTTAGGGAACATACATTACATTTTCACTGCAATAAATAAGTTAGCGAAATTGCTTTAAAAATACTATGCTATTCTGAAAACCAAAAACAGAAATTGTCACACGTAAGAGATCACATTAGGGATGGGAATTGATAAGATGTTATTAATACCGATGGCATTATCGATTCTTATTATCGATCCGATTCTTTATCGATTCCTGATAAATGTTCTGTGTGGTAAAAAAGTAGGCCTCATTATCTCCTGAGTCTCTCAACACAGTGTACAATGTCTGCCTAATAACATGAACATGTTGAAATGAATTACAATGCTCCTTTTCTTAAAAGCATATAACTTTTCATAAAACAAATCTAAAACTGACTGATAAAATAAACAATTCTTCTTTAGAACAATAGGCATGTATGCCTAGTAACATTTGAATAAATTGCAATGTTCATTTTTAAAAGGGAATAAGCTTGAGCCAAATATAAAGTTTAACTGGCACATTAAATACACAATTTTTCTTTAGAATTTAGAAGGTGTGGCTGAAACCAGATCTTGAAGACTGATGTCTGTCCTGTTTAGAAAAGAGGCTACAGAGCAGCCAGCAGTATCATTATGCTATACATACTGATCATATTAAACTATGCGTTTTACTTATTAAAATATATTTTCAGTTGTGTCATTAATTGGAAGAGTAACTTCATAATATAATTAACACATTACGATATAATAATCCAATGGAACATTTATATACAACTTCATCAAACATTGACCTTCATCTACATCAAACTCTGGATCAATGATATGTTCTCTGTTCTGCAGACTGGCTGGCGGCTGTAGTCTCTCCACTGAGGCCTGTGAGACACTGGACTCCTTTCTCCAATCAGCAGACTCACATCTGGAGCTGAGGGACATTATGCTGCGTGGTGATGCTGACTCCAGTCTGAGATTTGTCTTTAAGGCACAGAGAGATAAACTACAGACACTGAGGTCAGTACTTTTAGAAGGGTGTTTACATGATGAGAACCCAAAGATTTGTCAACAGTTTAAGGCCTCATTTTCACCCTGAGAACGTTCTGGAACTTAACCCACTAGAATGTACAGTGATACTCTGAATTCCATCCAGTATAATAATAATAACTTTATTTGTATAGCGCTTTTTCCTGCAAACATTGCAGCTCAAAGTGGATAATAAGCTTGAGCCAAATATAACGTTTAACTGGCACATAAAATACACAATTCTTCTTTAGAATTTAGAAGGTGTGGCTGAAAGGTGTGGCTTATATATATAGTCAGTATATGTCGTACATATTGGCCTTGGGCTTATGGGAGACAATGATTGTGTGTGTTGTTACATCAGAACGATTTTACTCAACATGCACACACACACACACACACACACACACATGCGCGCACGCACACACACACGCATGCACGCGCACAGGCTCACATGCTCACAGGAACACACTGTCTCCCTCCCTCTCTACCCCTCTCTACCACACTCACACACATACACTCACACACACACACACATACACACACACACACACACACACACACAGGCTCACACACATACACACACACACACACACACACACAGGCTCACACACAGGCTCAAACACACACACAAACACACACACACATGCACATAGGCACACACACACACGCACATATACACATACTGTACATACACACACACACATGCGCACTGGCTCACACAAACACACTCTCTACCTCCCTCTCTCCCCTTCTCTACCACACTCACACACACACATACACACACACACACACACACAAAGGCTCACACACACACACACACTCTACCTCCCTCTCTCCCGCTCTACCTCCCTCTTCCTCTCTCTACCTTTCTCTTCCTCTCTCTACCTCTCTCTCTACCTCTCTCTACCTCCCTCTTCCTCTCTCTGCCTCTCTCTACCTCCCTCTTCCTCTCTCTACCTCTCTCTACCCCTCTCTACCTCCCTCTCTACCTCTTTCTACCTCCCTCTTCCTCTCTACCTCTCTCTACCTCCCTCTTCCTCTCTACCTCTCTCTACCCCTCTCTACCTCTCTCTCTACCTCTCTCTCTACCTCTCTCTACCTCTCTCTACCTCTCTCTATCTCTCTCTACCTCTCTCTACCTCTCTCTACCTCTCTCTGTCTCTCTCTACCTCCCTCTTCCTCTCTCTATCTCTCTCTACCTCTCTCTACCTCTCTCTACCTCTCTCTACCTCTCTCTACCTCTCTCTACCTCTCTACCTCTCTCTACCTCTCTACCTCTCTCTACTTCTACCTCTCTCTATCTCTCTCTACCTCTCTCTCTACCTCTCTCTTCCTCTCTCTACCTCTCTCTACCTCCCTCTTCCTCTCTCTACCTCCCTCTACCTCTCTCTGCCTCTCTCTACCTCTCTCTACCCCACACACACACAGGCTAACACACACACTCACACGCACATGCACACACGCGCGCACACACTTTGTCGTAGAGGTGTGATTTTGGTGTCGTCGGATTCGGCTCGACTCGCTGATGTGGATAGAGGTACAGCACTCACGCGCGCACACGCACACACACACACCTGACACCAGAGGGCAGTGTTCCCATTCATTCTCTATGGAGAGAGGTTCATTAGCTCATCACATCTACAGGCAGGGTCCCACACACTCCAGATTTGAACGCCCCCTCCCCAGGGGGCCTCTGGTGAGAGGGTAGAAAGGGCTTAGCTCTCAGACCTTCATAGCCCCCCCCACGCTGAGGTTATGTATGTAAAAATATGACATCCACATGACATCCACAGCCAAGTCTCTCGCACACACACACACACACACACACACACACGCACACACACAGAGCCACAGACTCACACACACACACACACACACACACACACACACACATGCACACGCACACACGCATACATGTAGAAAACCCAAAGAATGAAACATCTCTGGACAGTGTTCTAGGGTGTAATTGTCAGTGGAAGTGCAGGATCTGATACAGCACATTCTAAAGTGCAGGATCTGATACAGGACATTCTAAAGTGCAGGATCTGATACAGCACATTCTAAAGTGCAGGATCTGATACAGGACATTCTAAAGTGCAGGATCTGATACAGCACATTCTAAAGTGCAGGATCTGATACAGTACATTCTAAAGTGCAGGATCTGATACAGCACATTCTAAAGTGCAGGATCTGATACAGCACATTCTAAAGTGCAGGATCTGATACAGCACATTCTAAAGTGCAGGATCTGATACAGTACATTCTAAAGTGCAGGATCTGATACAGCACATTCTAAAGTGCAGGATCTGATACAGGACATTCTAAAGTGCAGGATCTGATACAGCACATTCTAAATTGCAGGATCTGATACAGTACATTCTAAAGTGCCGGATCTGATACAGCACATTCTAAAGTGCAGGATCTGATACAGTACATTCTAAAGTGCAGGATCTGATACAGCACATTCTAAAGTGCAGGATCTGATACAGCACATTCTAAAGTGCAGGATCTGATACAGTACATTCTAAAGTGCAGGATCTGATACAGTACATTCTAAAGTGCAGGATCTGATACAGGACATTCTAAAGTGCAGGATCTGATACAGTACATTCTAAAGTGCAGGATCTGATACAGGACATTCTTTTTCCATCTCAAAGGCCCTCAGATACTTACACTGCATATGAAACCTGTCACACAACATTACACACTTAATTCAGCCACAGGTTCACTGCTCACACCGACTCTCTTCACAGGATGTGTATTTCAGTGGAGGCTGGTGACTTCCAGAATTGAGGAGGCCAATTTGTTTCCGCTTGCTCGCTTCACTCGCGATGGAATGTTCCCTGTTCTTCTTATCTCTGAAGAAATGACATTGCTGTAAGTCTATGAGCCTGCCTGATAATTAACTCAACTCAAAAAATAATATATTAAATATATTGAATAAAACTACATTTGATAAAGAAACTGTTACTTATCTTTTTTATATGCTAAACTTGATTAAATTGATGATTACATGTTGAAGCTGTAGAAGAAGAAGAAGAAGAATGAAAAATGTCGGCTAAACCACATAATTATCAAATTCCTGCCTTTTACACATGTTCACTGGGCATTTATATTACATCCAAATGTCATTTCTCAACTTAATTATCAGGCAGGCTCATAGACTTACAGCAATGTCATTTCTTCAGGCAGGCACATAGGCTAAGCTCTGCACAATGAATTCCATCAATCAGAACTTTCTGATTGTAGCTTACACTCCAAATAGTGTGCCTTTGTCCAGCACAAAGACAGATAAGAAGAACAGGGAACATTCCATCGCGAGTGAAGCGAGCAAGCGGAAAAAAATTGGCCTCCTCGAAATGGACTACATTAAAAATAAAACTGTTCAATAAATCCTAAATGTTGTCTACCTATTCGATGTATAAATCGCGCCAGAATCTCGCCGACTTCCGAGGTCATTTTAAGCAAAAGTATTTGGCCAAATGAGCTATTATTTTCAGGGATAATAGCAATGGGTGTTCTAGACGTGTCCTGCAAAGGACAAGTTGACAGGACACTCGTAGCCACTATGGCGAGTGTTTCTTTGACTGAAGTGACTGGCGAATTCTCAAAATGGCTTCATGTGATTGGACGAACACACACACACAGAGACACATTTGAATACTTTATTTGGTTCCACAAATTATATTATACAAACAGGGAATCAAATATTTCGGGGCTAAGCAGCACTGAACACTTAAGGACACACTAACACACACACACACACACACAGAGACACAGACACACACACACACACACACACACACACACACACACACACGCTTAAGTCAAAGTGGGCGGAGCTTAAGTCAAAGTAGGCGGAGCTTAAGTCATAGTGGGCGGAGCTTAAGTCAAAGTGGGCGGAGCTTAAGTCAAAGTGGGCGGAGCTTGTGTCTAAGTGGGCGGAGCTTAAGTCAACGTGGGCGGAGCTTGTGTCAAAGTGGGCGGAGCCTAAGTCACAGTGGGCGGAGCTTAAGTCAAAGTGGGCGGAGCTTGTGTCAAAGTGGGCGGAGCTTAAGTCAAAGTGGGCGGAGCTTGTGTCAAAGTGGGCGGAGCTTGTGTCAAAGTGGGCGGAGCTTGTGTCTAAGTGGGCGGAGCTTGTGTCAAAGTGGGCGGAGCTTAAGTCAAAGTGGGCGGAGCTTAAGTCAAAGTGGGCGGAGCTTAAGTGAAAGTGGGCGGAACGTACGTCAAAGTGGGCGGAGCTTAAGTCAAAGTGGGCGGAGCCTAAGTCAAAGTGGGCGGAGCCTAGGTCAAAGTGGGCGGAGCTTGTGTCTAAGTGGGCGGAGCTTGTGTCTAAGTGGGCGGAGCTTAAGTCTAAGTGGGCGGAGCTTAAGTCAAAGTGGGCGGAGCTTAAGTCAAAGTGGGCGGAGCTTGTGTCTAAGTGGGCGGAGCTTAAGTCAAAGTGGGCGGAACTTAAGTCAAAGTGGGCGGAGCTTAAGTTAAAGTGGGCTGAGCTTGTGTCTAAGTGGGCGGAGCTTAAGTCAAAGTGGGCGGAGCTTAAGTTAATGTGGGCGGAGCTTGTGTCTAAGTGGGCGGAGCTTGTGTCTAAGTGGGCGGAGCTTGTGTCTAAGTGGGCGGAGCTTGTGTCTAAGTGGGCGGAACTTGTTTCTAAGTGGGCGGAGCTTAAGTCAAAGTGGGCGGAGCTTAAGTCAAAGTGGGCGGAGCTTAAGTCAAAGTGGGCGGAGTCAAAGTGGGCGGAGCTTGTGTCTAAGTGGGCGGAGCTTGTGTCTAAGTGGGCGGAGCTTGTGTCTAAGTGGGCGGAGCTTAAGTCAAAGTGGGTGGAGCTTGTATCTAAGTGGGCGGAGCTTAAGTCAAAGTGGGCGGAGCTTGTGTGTAAGTGGGTGGAGCTTGTGTCTAAGTGGGCGGAGCTTAAGTCAAAGTGGGTGGAGCTTAAGTCAAAGTGGGCGGAGCTTAAGTCAAAGTGGGTGGAGCTTGTGTCAAAGTGGGCGGAGCTTGTGTCAAAGTGGGCGGAGCTTGTGTCTAAGTGGGCGGAGCTTGTGTCTAAGTGGGTGGAGCTTACGTCAAAGTGGGCAGAGCTTGTGTCTAAGTGGGCGGAGCTTGTGTCTAAGTGGGCGGAGTTTGTGTCAAAGTGGGCGGAGCTTAAGTCAAAGTGGGCGGAGCTTGTGTCTAAGTGGGCGGAGCTTGTGTCTAAGTGGGAGTGGCTTAGACAGTTAGTGGGCGGAGCTTGTGTCAAAATGGGAGTGGCTTAGACAGTTAGTGGGCGGAGCTTGTGTCAAAAGTGGGCGGAGCTTGTGTCAAAGTGGGCGGAGCTTGTGTCAAAATGGGAGTGGCTTAGACAGTTAGTGGGCGGAGCTTGTGTCAAAAGTGGGCGGAGCTTGTGTCAAAGTGGGCGGAGTTTAAGTCTAAGTGGGAGTGGCTTAGACAGTTAGTGGGCGGAGCTTGTGTCAAAGTGGGAGTGGCTTAATTGATTAATTACAATTTTCTTTCATTTGCCAACAAACGACCTACCTAGACTGTACGCAGTTGCACAGCCAGTATTGCTTTAGGATGAAAAACAGAAATCGGTGCCAGAAAGTCCCAGTCACCCAAAAATCGGCAAGATGAAGCGTCACAGGGGTCCGGTCGCGTGCCCCGAGTTTCGAGGCGCTAGCTCAAACGGTCGCTCCGTGGCGCCCCCTTTAATTACGGATTTCGCACTTACGTCAAAGCTCCCCGTTTGGGCCACGAATGGCCGATCAAGCCGAAACTCTGGGTAAACACTTGTCTCACCAAGATGTTCGACATATGTGAAAACCAGACCTCTAGCTCACAGCTAGGAGGGGAGTTAAGAATTCTGGCCACAGGGGGCGCCGCAACCGAGTCGGGGCTCGGATATGTGTTCGGCGGGCCCGAGCCGATTCGGAAAATATCTGAACCATGTCTGTGGCACTTACGGTTGCTGAGCTAAAGTCCTTTAACCTTAAGTCAAAGTGGGCGGAGTGAGCTTGTGTAAACACTGTGAATTTCCCATTCATTCTCTATGGAGAGAGGTTCATTAGCTCATCACATCCACAGCCAAGTCTCTCACACACACACACACACAGAGACACACACACACACACACACATGCACACGCACACACGCATACCTCTCTACCTCCCTCTCTCCCTCCCCACAACACTGCCATAGCCCACAAGCTAAAGCCTATAGGCAAGTGACCATGCCTGAGTCCTGAATACTTAGTATGAGTAGGAACCCCTTCTGTCACAGAGAGTCTGAGTCAACATCTTTATGCACACCCTCCACCATGGTACACACTGTTATATGTACCTGACCTACAGTACTCTACATCAAACTCTGTATCAATGATATGTTCTCTGTTCTGCAGACTGGGTGGCTGTAGACTGTTTGGCTGTGACCTCTCCACTGAGGGCTGTGAGACACTGGCCTCCGTTCTCCAATCAGCAGACTCACCTCTGAGAGAACTGGAGCTGGGGGGCACTAACCTGTCTGATGACTCCTGGCTGAGAGTCTCAGCTGCACTGAGAGATCCACACTGTAAACTACACACACTGAGGTCAGTACTTTTAGAAGAGTGTTTACATGACCCCTCTCTACCACACTCACACACACACACACGCTCACACACACACACACACACACACACACACACACACACACACACACACACACACACACACAGGCTAACACACACACTCACACACACAGGCTAACACACACACTCACACACACAGGCTAACACACACACACACACACACACACACACACAGGCTAACACACACACTCACACACACAGGCTAACACACACACTCACACACACAGGCTAACACACACACACACACACACACACACACACACACACACACACACACTCACACACACAGGCTAACACACACACACACACACACACACACACACACACACACACACACACACACACACACTCCAACAGGTAATGCGTATGCAGATGCTGAGTGCTGCCAGGCTCACTCAGGTATATGTGTCTGTCTCCCTCCAGTGGTGGTAAGTGGAAGTGGCGCAGCTATTCCCTTATTCGGGGAAAGGTGAACACATGTGTGTCACGTTCACCAAATGAGGGACCGGACTGACAGAGTAGCACATGTGTTGTGTGACAGGAAGGTCGTAGAGACACCATTCAAATGGTTTTAGATTCCCTGGGTTCTCCCCTATCCGGGGGCGTTGGAATTCTTCTCCTAAAACACGGGGAAGCACAGTTATTAACCCCGGTAAGAGTCACACTACGGGGCGTATAACGCTGGCTATGAATGTGGTAGAAACACAAGGTTTTCATATTTAAGTTCATTAGGTCTACACGGTCATTTTAAGCCTAACCCCAGCCCTCTACGACCCCGGGAAGTCATGTTATTGAGCTTCCTGCAAATTAGCCACATGCTAAAGGCATCATTCTAACCACCCTGGGTGACAGGAAGGTCGTAGAGACACCATTCAAATGGTTTTCGATTCCCTGGGTTCTCCCCTATCCGGGGGCGTTGGAATTCTTCTCCTAAAACACGGGGAAGCACAGTTATTAACCCCGGTAAGAGTCACACTACGGGGCGTATAACGCTGGCTATGAATGTGGTAGAAACACAAGGTTTTCATATTTAAGTTCATTAGGTCTACACGGTCATTTTAAGCCTAACCCCAGCCCTCTACGACCCCGGGAAGTCATGTTATTGAGCTTCCTGCAAATTAGCCACATGCTAAAGGCATCATTCTAACCACCCTGGGTGACAGGAAGGTCGTAGAGACACCATTCAAATGGTTTTCGATTCCCTGGGTTCTCCCCTATCCGGGGGCGTTGGAATTCTTCTCCTAAAACACGGGGAAGCACAGTTATTAACTCCGGTAAGAGTCACACTACGGGACGTCGTATACCATTGGCTATGACGGGAGTAGAAACACAAGATGTTGCTGAGTAGGTTCATTAGGTCATAATGGTCATTTTAAGCCGTCAGCCAGCCCGCTACGACCAGGGGAAGTCATGTTAAAGTGAAGTTAAAACACAACGAGATTGCTATGCTAACACCGCTAATGCGGAAGTCCCTCAGACAGACAGAGAGAGAGACGTGCAGCCACCTAGTATCATAGAATAGACCACCCTGGGTGACAGGAAGGTCGTAGAGACACCATTCAAATGGTTTTAGATTCCCTGTCCTCTGGTCTATCCGGGGGTGTTGGAATTGTTCTCCTAACCCGCGGGGAACCATACGTTATTAACCCCGGGAGGGGTCACACTACGGGACGTATAACGCTGGCTATGAATGTGGTAGAAACACAAGGTTTTCATATTTAAGTTCATTAGGTCTACACGGTCATTTGAAGCCTAACCCCAGCCCTCTACGACCCCGGGAAGTCATGTTAAAGTCTAAGTGTCCCATGCTACCATGCTACCCATGCTACCCATGCTAGGTCTCTTAAAGGACTTTAGCTCAGCAAGCGTAGGTGCCACAGACACGGTATAGATATTTTCCGACTCGGCTCGGCCCCACCGAGAGACATATGGAACCCCCGAATCGGTGTGGCGCCCCCTGGTGATGTTATTGAGCTTCTTGCATGTTAGCCGCATGCTAGCGTAGCTAATGCTAACAAAGGGTTCCCTGGATACAGCGTGATCTCACGATCATAAAAGCCCAAGGCAGTGGCAAAAAAAAAAAAAAAGTTAGGGTGAAGATAGTGGATGCACGCGTGAGTCGATTTTAGTCTGTGGAGACGAGATAGAATGGATTTAACATCTCTCTATGACCTGGGGTCACAAGGGTGTGGAATAACCAGCAGTGACATCTGAGCTCCTGGGCATATGTGAATGTGAATGTGAATGGTCATGTTAATGAGCTGTATGTTAATGAGCTGTGTGTGTATGTTAATGAGCTTCATGCTAATGAGATTCATGCTAATGAGCTGTATGTTAATGAGATGTATGTTAATTAGCTGTGTGTGTATGTTAATGAGCTGTATGCTAATGAGATTCATGCTAATGAGCTGTATGTTAATGAGCTGTGTAAAAGTGGGCGGAGCTTGTGTAAAAGTGGGCGGAGCTTAAGTCAAAGTGGGCGGAGCTTAAGTCAAAGTGGGCGGAGCTTGTGTCTAAGTGGGAGTGGCTTAGACAGTTAGTGGGCGGGGCTTGTGTATAAGTGGGCGGAGCGTAAGTCAAAGTGGGCGGAGCTTAAGTCAAAGTGGGCGGAGCTTAAGTCAAAGTGGCAGGAGCTTGTGTCAAAGTGGGCGGAGCTTGTGTCAAAGTGGGCGGAGCTTGTGTCAAAGTGGGCGGAGCTTGTGTCAAAGTGGGCGGAGCTTGTGTCAAAGTGGGCGGAGCTTGTGTCAAAGTGGGCGGAGCTTGTGTCAAAGTGGGCGGAGCTTGTGTCAAAGTGGGCGGAGCTTAAGTCAAAGTGGGCGGAGATTAAGCCAAAGTGGGCGGAGCTTAAGTCAAAGTGGGCGGAGCTTAAGTCAAAGTGGGCGGAGCTTAAGTCAAAGTGGGCGGAGCTTAAGTCAAAGTGGGCGGAGCTTGTATCTAAGTGGGCGGAGCTTGTGTCTAAGTGGGCGGAGCTTAATTCAAAGTGGGCGGAGCATGTTTCTAAGTGGGCGGAGCTTGTGTCTAAGTGGGAGTGGCTTAGACAGTTAGTGGGCGGAGCTTGTGTGAAAGTGGGAGTGGCTTAGACAGTTAGTGGGCGGAGCTTGTGTCAAAAGTGGGCGGAGCTTGTGTCAAAGTGGGCGGAGCTTAAGTGGGAGTGGGAGTGGCTTAGACCGTTAGTGGGCGGAGCTTGTGTCAAAGTGGGAGTGGCTTAGACAGTTAGTGGGCGGAGCTTGTGTCAAAAGTGGGCGGAGCTTGTGTCAAAGTGGGCGGAGCTTAAGTGGGAGTGGGAGTGGCTTAGACAGTTAGTGGGCGGAGCTTGTGTCTAAGTGGGCGGAGCTTGTGACTAAGTGGGCGGAGCTTCTGTCTAAATGGGCGGAGCTAAAGTCAAAGTGGGCGGAGCTAAAGTCAAAGTGGGCGGAGCTAAAGTCAAAGTGGGCGGAGCTTGTGTCAAAGTGGGCGGAGCTTGTGTCAAAGTGGGCGGAGCTTGTGTCAAAGTGGGCGGAGCTTGTGTCAAAGTGGGCGGAGCTTGTGTCAAAGTGGGCGGAGCTTAAGTCAAAGTGGGCGGAGCTTGTGTCAAAGTGGGCGGAGCTTGTGTCAAAGTGGGCGGAGCTTGTGTCAAAGTGGGCGGAGCTTAAGTCAAAGTGGGCGGAGCTTAAGTTAAAGTGGGCGGAGCTTGTATCTAAGTGGGCGGAGCTTGTATCTAAGTGGGCGGAGCTTGTGTCTAAGTGGGAGTGGCTTAGACAGTTAGTGGGCGGAGCTTGTGTGAAAGTGGGAGTGGTTTAGACAGTTAGTGGGCGGAGCTTGTGTCAAAAGTGGGCGGGGCTTGTGTCAAAGTGGGCGGAGCTTAAGTGGGAGTGGGAGTGGCTTAGACCGTTAGTGGGCGGAGCTTGTGTCAAAGTGGGAGTGGCTTAGACAGTTAGTGCTTGTGTCTAAGTGGGCGGAGCTTGTTTCTAAGTGGGCGGAGCTTGTGTCTAAGTGGGCGGAACTTCTTTCTAAGTGGGCGGAGCTTAAGTCAAAGTGGGCGGAGCTTAAGTCAAAGTGGGCGGAGCTTAAGTCAAAGTGGGCGGAGCTTAAGTCAAAGTGGGTGGAGCTTGTATCCAAGTGGGCGGAGCTTAAGTCAAAGTGGGCGGAGCTTGTGTGTAAGTGGGCGGCGCTTAAGTCAAAGTGGGCGGAGCTTAAGTCAAAGTGGGCGGAGCTTGTGTCTAAGTGGGCGGAGCTTAAGTCAAAGTGGGTGGAGCTTAAGTCAACGTGGGCGGAGCTTAAGTCAAAGTGGGCGGAGCTTGTGTCAAAGTGGGCGGAGCTTGTGTCAAAGTGGGCGGAGCTTGTGTCAAAGTGGGCGGAGCTTAAGTCAACGTGGGCGGAGCTTGTGTCAAAGTGGGCGGAGCTTGTGTCAAAGTGGGCGGAGCTTGTGTCAAAGTGGGCGGAGCTTGTGTCAAAGTGGGCGGAGCTTAAGTCAAAGTGGGCGGAGCTTGTGTCTAAGTGGGTGGAGCTTAAGTCAAAGTGGGCGGAGCTTGCGTCTAAGTGGGCGGAGCTTGTGTCTAAGTGGGCGGAGCTTGTTTCTAAGTGGGCGGAGCTTGTGTCTAAGTGGGCGGAACTTGTTTCTAAGTGGGCGGAGCTTAAGTCAAAGTGGGCGG
>NW_027663207.1:600000-605000 GCF_963989245.1 Nansenia antarctica | reverse complement strand
TTTGCTATTGCTGAAGTGATGGAAGAAGAGATCAAAATGGAGATTAAAAAGGCACCCTTTGTCGCTATTATGGTGGACGAGACGACAGACGTGGGTAATGTGTGGTGTGTGTGGTGGCAGAACAGAGGATGGGGAAAAAACTGGCGGCCATGCTGGCCAATCCCTCCCACCCGATGTACTGCGAGCTGGCAGGGATGAGGAGCAAGTTCAGCCACAGATTTGTTCTCCCCCGTCAAAGTACAAAAAGATTTGGACAGTCCTTTGTTCCAGCTGCACTCCGACTCTACAACCAGGCCCTGCAGGGTGGGGGAGACCTGGAGATGGAACTTTTGGAACTTTTTACTTATTGAGCCTGCACTGTTTTATGTATTTTATTGAATGTTTTTCTGTTTTCTGTACTGAATGTTTTCTGCCCTAACTGAGCTGTTTGACAACAAAATTTCCCCATTGGGGACAATAAAGGTTTTCAATCAATCAATAATGTAGCGATCTTAAAGATGTTAGTTTAACACTCTTCATTGTAAATGCGGATTTATTGATTAAAAATGCTTCGGAAATATTAATATAACTCTGTTGTACTTGTCTGACTATGTTAAGGTGATGCAACGCCCGGTTATACTGTGTTTCTGTCTAGTTTCTAGAGCCATGGCGTCATAACGATGGTATTAAGAGGTAGAATAATTCAGGTAGGAATGTGTCGGACATCACTGAAGGCCTAGGTGTGAAATGCACCGCCCGCCACTGGTAGGTTCATTAGGTCATAATGGTCATTTTAAGCCGTCAGCCAGCCCGCTACGACCAGGGGAAGTCATGTTAAAGTGAAGTTAAAACACAACGAGATTGCTAAGCTAACACCGCTAATGCGGAAGTCCCTCAGACAGACAGAGAGAGAGACGTGCAGCCACCTAGTCAGTGGCGTAGCGGACGGGCCCGCAAGCGACGCACCGCGGGGGGGCCCCAGCCACTAGGGGGCCCCCTAACATTGGATCCAAATTTATTTTTATTTTTTTTATAATTAAAAAAAATATAAAACAAAGAAAATAAGTGGCCCTTCATTGTGTCAACCTTAATTTTAATATATAGGCCTATATTTAAAAAATATATACATAGTTAGCCGTATCCAATAGCAACATGACTTTGACGTCACACGTAGGCAGCGAGACACAAGGAAAATGAGCAAGCGAAAATACAATACAAAGTACAATAAGCATTCTTTAGGTGGTGGTAGATTCTCTATTCGGACATTATAGCCGCTATATGTGGGACTGTCGGTCCGATATTGTAAAAAAATCAAATAAAAATGTATGTTTACGGAAGTACATGTCTCAAGTATTATCTCGGCGGTTAGTCGAGTGAAAGAAAAACAACATACAGATGATAATTCACACAATATAATACCACGAAAGCGTACAGCACTAAACAATAACATTTATTTGGGCAGCATCATACTCAAACTCAGGCAGAAGGGCAGGGTCCGGCCAGGTTCACAGTCACAGGCTGTCAGTGCATCATACAGGTACATAATTCAGCATGGTTAGGCTATATATAGCTGTTTCTTTTTCTATTCTACTATTCTATTCTACTTCTGCTGTCTGCGTCTCCCTGGGTATTCCTAGACCAGATGGCAAACAGTAAAGACATGCCACAATATACCAGGACTTAAGAAACGAGATGTCCAACAAAGGATTTGACTAACCCTGGCCAATTTTACGCAACAAGTAGACTCTGATGCAGCGGAGACAGGGTTGCCAGATGGGCTGGTTTTTGGTGGATTTAGAAGTTTTTAGATTGGTTAGGTTGGAAATTCTCAATCCCATCTGGCAACCCTTAGCGGAGAGTCTACAGCTTGTATGTTTACAGATATCACGCTGCTATGCACACCACACTTTGAAAAAAAAGTGTCAAAGTGTCTAAAAAAGAAATAAAGCTTGTACTTTTCTACTTATAATACATTCTACTGCTGTAGTCTACCATTTGGTTTTAGTTATTGCTCTCACTTGTTTGTACCTTTTGCTAAGTCAAGCATTTAGAATGTAGAGTGCATATTGCGAAATTTCGCAACGTCAATAACGCATCGGCCTCTAAAAAACGCACGTTTTTTTTTTTTTTTTACTCCGTTGCGAAAGGGCCCCCACCGCCACCTTGCGGGGGGGCCCCGGGATTTTGCGCTACGCCACTGCACCTAGTATCATAGAATAGACCACCCTGGGTGACAGGAAGGTCGTAGAGACACCATTCAAATGGTTTTAGATTCCCTGTCCTCTGGTCTATCCGGGGGTGTTGGAATTGTTCTCCTAACCCGCGGGGAACCATACGTTATTAACCCCGGGAGGGGTCACACTACGCGACGTATAACGCTGGCTATGAATGTGGTAGAAACACAAGGTTTTCATATTTAAGTTCATTAGGTCTACACGGTCATTTGAAGCCTAACCCCAGCCCTCTACGACCCCGGGAAGTCATGTTAAAGTCTAAGTGCCCCATGCTACCCATGCTACCCATGCTAGGTCTGTTAAAGGACTTTAGCTCAGCAAGCGTAGGTGCCACAGACACGGTATAGATATTTTCCGACTCGGCTCGGCCCCACCGAGAGACATATGGAACCCCCGAATCGGTGTGGCGCCCCCTGGTGATGTTATTGAGCTTCTTGCATGTTAGCCGCATGCTAGCGTAGCTAATGCTAACAAAGGGTTCCCTGGATACAGCGTGATCTCACGATCATAAAAGCCCAAGGCAGTGGCAAAAAAAAAAAAAAAGTTAGGGTGAAGATAGTGGATGCACGCGTGAGTCGATTTTAGTCTGTGGAGACGAGATAGAATGGATTTAACATCTCTCTATGACCTGGGGTCACAAGGGTGTGGAATAACCAGTGACATCTGAGCTCCTGGGCATATGTGAATGTGAATGTGAATGGTCATGTTAATGAGCTGTGTGTTAATGAGCTGTGTGTGTATGTTAATGAGCTTCATGCTAATGAGATTCATGCTAATGAGCTGTATGTTAATGAGATGTATGTTAATGAGCTGTGTGTGTATGTTAATGAGCTTCATGCTAATGAGATTCATGCTAATGAGCTGTATGTTAATGAGATGTATGTTAATTAGCTGTGTGTGTATGTTAATGAGCTGTATGCTAATGAGATTCATGCTAATGAGCTGTATGTTAATGAGCTGTGTAAAAGTGGGCGGAGCTTGTGTAAAAGTGGGCGGAGCTTAAGTCAAAGTGGGCGGAGCTTAAGTCAAAGTGGGCGGAGCTTGTGTCTAAGTGGGAGTGGCTTAGACAGTTAGTGGGCGGGGCTTGTGTATAAGTGGGCGGAGCTTAAGTCAAAGTGGGCGGAGCTTAAGTCAAAGTGGCCGGAGCTTGTGTCAAAGTGGGCGGAGCTTAAGTCAAAGTGGGCGGAGCTTGTGTCAAAGTGGGCGGAACTTGTGTCAAAGTGGGCGGAGCTTGCGTCAAAGTGGGCGGAGCTTGCGTCAAAGTGGGCGGAGTTTAAGTTAAAGTGGGCGGAGCTTAAGTTAAAGTGGGCGGAGCTTAAGTCAAAGTGGGCGGAACTTAAGTCAAAGTGGGCGGAGCTTGTATCTAAGTGGGCGGAGCTTGTGCATAAGTGGGCGGAGCTTAAGTTAAAGTGGGTGGAGCTTAAGTCAAAGTGGGCGGAGCTTGTATCTAAGTGGGCGGAGCCTGTGTCTAAGTGGGCGGAGCTTAAGTCAAAGTGGGCGGAGCTTGTGTCTAAGTGGGCGGAGCTTGTGTCTAAGTGGGAGTGGCTTAGACAGTTAGTGGGCGGAGCTTGTGTGAAAGTGGGAGTGGCTTAGACAGTTAGTGGGCGGAGCTTGTGTCAAAGTGGGCGGAGCTTAAGTGGGAGTGGGAGTGGCTTAGACCGTTAGTGGGCGGATCTTGTGTCAAAGTGGGAGTGGCTTAGACAGTTAGTGGGCGGAGCTTGTGTCAAAAGTGGGCGGAGCTTGTGTCAAAAGTGGGCGGAGCTTGTGTCAAAGTGGGCGGAGCTTAAGTGGGAGTGGGAGTGGCTTAGACAGTTAGTGGGCGGAGCTTCTGTCTAAGTGGGCGGAGCTTAAGTCAAAGTGGTCGGAGCTTAAGTCAAAGTGGGCGGAGCTTAAGTCAAAGTGGGCGGAGCTTGTGTCAAAGTGGGCGGAGCTTGTGTCAAAGTGGGCAGAGCTTGTGTCAAAGTGGGCGGAGCTTGTGTCAAAGTGGGCGGAGCTTGTGTCAAAGTGGGCGGAGCTTGTGTCAAAGTGGGCGGAGCTTGTGTCAAAGTGGGCGGAGCTTGTGTCAAAGCGGGCGGAGCTTAAGTCAAAGTGGGCGGAGCTTGTGTCAAAGTGGGCGGAGCTTGTGTCAAAGTGGGCGGAGCTTGTGTCAAAGTGGGCGGAGCTTAAGTCAAAGTGGGCGGAGCTTGTATCTAAGTGGGCGGAGCTTGTGTGTAAGTGGGCGGAGCTTAAGTCAAAGTGGGCGGAGCTTAAGTCAAAGTGGGCGGAGCGTGTGTCTAAGTGGGCGGAGCTTGTGTCTAAGTGGGCGGAGCTTAAGTCTAAGTGGGCGGAGCTTGTGTCAAAGTGGGCAGCGCTTGTGCCAAAGTGGGCGGAGCTTAAGTCAAAGTGGGCGGAGCTTGTGTCTAAGTGGGCGGAGCTTAAGTCAAAGTGGGCGGAGCTTGTGTCTAAGTGGGTGGAGCTTAAGTCAAAGTGGGCGGAGCTTGTGTCTAAGTGGGCGGCGCTTGTGTCTAAGTGGGCGGAGCTTAAGTCAAAGTGGGCGGAGCTTAAGTCAAAGTGGGCGGAGCTTAAGTCAAAGTGGGCGGAGCTTAAGTCAAAGTGGGCGGAGCTTGTGTCTAAGTGGGTGGAGCTTAAGTCAAAGTGGGCGGAGCTTGTATCTAAGTGGGCGGAGCTTAAGTCAAAGTGGGCGGAGCTTAAGTCAAAGTGGGCGGAGCTTGTATCTAAGTGGGCGAAGCTTAAGTCAAAGTGAGCGGAGTTTGTGGCAAAGTGGGCGGGGCTTAAGTCAAAGTGGGC
>NW_027663207.1:530000-595000 GCF_963989245.1 Nansenia antarctica | reverse complement strand
ATGCTACCCATGCTAGGTCTCTTAAAGGACTTTAGCTCAGCAAGCGTAGGTGCCACAGACACGGTATAGATATTTTCCGACTCGGCTCGGCCCCACCGAGAGACATATGGAACCCCCGAATCGGTGTGGCGCCCCCTGGTGATGTTATTGAGCTTCTTGCATGTTAGCCGCATGCTAGCGTAGCTAATGCTAACAAAGGGTTCCCTGGATACAGCGTGATCTCACGATCATAAAAGCCCAAGGCAGTGGCAAAAAAAAAAAAAAAGTGATAAAAAAATAAAAAGTTAGGGTGAAGATAGTGGATGCACGCGTGAGTCGATTTTAGTCTGTGGAGACGAGATAGAATGGATTTAACATCTCTCTATGACCTGGGGTCACAAGGGTGTGGAATAACCAGTGACATCTGAGCTCCTGGGCATATGTTAATGTGAATGTGAATGGTCATGTTAATGAGCTGTATGCTAATGAGCTGTATGTTAATGAGCTGTATGTTAATGTGAATGTGAATGGTCATGTTAATGAGCTGTATGTTAATGAGCTGTGTGTGTATGTTAATGAGCTTCATGCTAATGAGATTCATGCTAATGAGCTGTATGTTAATGAGATGTATGTTAATTAGCTGTGTGTGTATGTTAATGAGCTGTATGCTAATGAGATTCATGCTAATGAGCTGTATGTTAATGAGCTGTGTAAAAGTGGGCGGAGCTTGTGTAAAAGTGGACGGAGCTTAAGTCAAAGTGGGCGGAGCTTAAGTCAAAGTGGGCGGAGCTTGTGTCTAAGTGGGAGTGACTTAGACAGTTAGTGGGCGGGGCTTGTGTATAAGTGGGCGGAGCTTAAGTCAAAGTGGGCGGAGCTTAAGTCAAAGTGGCCGGAGCTTGTGTCAAAGTGGGCGGAGCTTAAGTCAAAGTGGGCGGAGCTTAAGTCAAAGTGGGCGGAGCTTGTGTCAAAGTGGGCGGAGCTTGTGTCAAAGTGGGCGGAGCTTGTGTCAAAGTGGGCGGAACTTGTGTCAAAGTGGGCGGAGCTTGCGTCAAAGTGGGCGGAGTTTAAGTTAAAGTGGGCGGAGCTTAAGTTAAAGTGGGCGGAGCTTAAGTCAAAGTGGGCGGAGCTTGTATCTAAGTGGGCGGAGCTTGTGCATAAGTGGGCGGAGCTTAAGTTAAAGTGGGTGGAGCTTAAGTCAAAGTGGGCGGAGCTTGTATCTAAGTGGGCGGAGCCTGTGTCTAAGTGGGCGGAGCTTAATTCAAAGTGGGCGGAGCTTGTATCTAAGTGGGCGGAGCTTGTGTCTAAGTGGGAGTGGCTTAGACAGTTAGTGGGCGGAGCTTGTGTGAAAGTGGGAGTGGCTTAGACAGTTAGTGGGCGGAGCTTGTGTCAAAGTGGGCGGAGCTTAAGTGGGAGTGGGAGTGGCTTAGACCGTTAGTGGGCGGATCTTGTGTCAAAGTGGGAGTGGCTTAGACAGTTAGTGGGCGGAGCTTGTGTCAAAAGTGGGCGGAGCTTGTGTCAAAAGTGGGCGGAGCTTAAGTGGGAGTGGGAGTGGCTTAGACAGTTAGTGGGCGGAGCTTATGTCTAAGTGGGCGGAGCTTCTGTCTAAGTGGGCGGAGCTTAAGTCAAAGTGGTCGGAGCTTAAGTCAAAGTGGGCGGAGCTTGTGTCAAAGTGGGCGGAGCTTGTGTCAAAGTGGGCGGAGCTTGTGTCAAAGTGGGCGGAGCTTAAGTTAAAGTGGGCGGAGCTTGTGTCAAAGTGGACGGAGCTTGTGTCAAAGTGGGCGGAGCTTGTGTCAAAGTGGGCGGAGCTTGTGTCAAAGTGGGCGGAGCTTGTGTCAAAGTGGGCGGAGCTTGTGTCAAAGTGGGCGGAGCTTGTGTCAAAGTGGGCGGAGCTTGTGTCAAAGTGGGCGGAGCTTGTGTCAAAGTGGGCGGAGCTTGTGTCAAAGTGGGCGGAGTTTAAGTTAAAGTGGGCGGAGCTTAAGTTAAAGTGGGCGGAGCTTAAGTCAAAGTGGGCGGAGCTTAAGTCAAAGTGGGCGGAGCTTGTATCTAAGTGGGCGGAGCTTGTGCATAAGTGGGCGGAGCTTAAGTTAAAGTGGGTGGAGCTTAAGTCAAAGTGGGCGGAGCTTGTATCTAAGTGGGCGGAGCCTGTGTCTAAGTGGGCGGAGCTTAATTCAAAGTGGGCGGAGCTTGTATCTAAGTGGGCGGAGCTTGTGTCTAAGTGGGAGTGGCTTAGACAGTTAGTGGGCGGAGCTTGTGTGAAAGTGGGAGTGGCTTAGACAGTTAGTGGGCGGAGCTTGTGTCAAAGTGGGCGGAGCTTAAGTGGGAGTGGCTTAGACCGTTAGTGGGCGGATCTTGTGTCAAAGTGGGAGTGGCTTAGACAGTTAGTGGGCGGAGCTTGTGTCAAAAGTGGGCGGAGCTTGTGTCAAAAGTGGGCGGAGCTTAAGTGGGAGTAGGAGTGGCTTAGACAGTTAGTGGGCGGAGCTTATGTCTAAGTGGGCGGAGCTTAAGTCTAAGTGGGCGGAGCTTAAGTCAAAGTGGTCGGAGCTTAAGTCAAAGTGGGCGGAGCTTAAGTCAAAGTGGGCGGAGCTTGTGTCAAAGTGGGCGGAGCTTGTGTCAAAGTGGGCGGAGCTTAAGTTAAAGTGGGCGGAGCTTGTGTCAAAGTGGGCGGAGCTTGTGTCAAAGTGGACGGAGCTTGTGTCAAAGTGGACGGAGCTTGTGTCAAAGTGGGCGGAGCTTGTGTCAAAGTGGGCGGAGCTTGTGTCAAAGTGGGCGGAGCTTGTGTCAAAGTGGGCGGAGCTTGTGTCAAAGTGGGCGGAGCTTGTGTCAAAGTGGGCGGAGCTTAAGTCAAAGTGGGCGGAGCTTGTATCTAAGTGGGCGGAGCTTGTGTGTAAGTGGGCGGAGCTTAAGTCAAAGTGGGCGGAGCTTAAGTCAAAGTGGGCGGAGCTTAAGTCAAAGTGGGCGGAGCGTGTGTCTAAGTGGGCGGAGCTTGTGTCTAAGTGGGCGGAGCTTAAGTCTAAGTGGGCGGAGCTTGTGTCAAAGTGGGCGGCGCTTGTGCCAAAGTGGGCGGAGCTTAAGTCAAAGTGGGCGGAGCTTGTGTCTAAGTGGGCGGAGCTTAAGTCAAAGTGGGCGGAGCTTGTGTCTAAGTGGGTGGAGCTTAAGTCAAAGTGGGCGGAGCTTGTGTCTAAGTGGGCGGCGCTTGTGTCTAAGTGGGCGGAGCTTAAGTCAAAGTGGGCGGAGCTTAAGTCAAAGTGGGCGGAGCTTAAGTCAAAGTGGGCGGAGCTTGTGTCTAAGTGGGTGGAGCTTAAGTCAAAGTGGGCGGAGCTTGTATCTAAGTGGGCGGAGCTTAAGTCAAAGTGGGCGGAGCTTGTATCTAAGTGGGCGAAGCTTAAGTCAAAGTGAGCGGAGTTTGTGGCAAAGTGGGCGGAGCTTAAGTCAAAGTGGGCGGAGCTTAAGTCAAAGTGGGCTGCGCTTGTGTCTAAGTGGGCGGAGCTTGTGTCAAAGTGGGCGGAGCTTAAGTCAAAGTGGGCGGAGCTTGTGGCTAAGTGGGCGGAGCTTAAGTCAAAGTGGGCGGAGCTTGTGTCTAAGTGGGTGGAGCTTAAGTCAAAGTGGGCGGAGCTTGTGTCTAAGTGGGCGGAGCTTGTGGCTAAGTGGGCGGAGCTTGTTTCTAAGTGGGCGGAGCTTGTTTCTAAGTGGGCGGAGCTTGTGTCTAAGTGGGTGGAACTTGTTTCTAAGTGGGCGGAGCTTAAGTCAAAGTGGGCGGAGCTTAAGTCAAAGTGGGCGGAGCTTGTGTGTAAGTGGGCGGAGCTTGTGTCTAAGTGGGCGGAGCTTAAGTCAAAGTGGGTGGAGCTTGTATCTAAGTGGGTGGAGCTTAAGTCAAAGTGGGCGGAGCTTAAGTCAAAGTGGGCGGAGTTTAAGTCAAAGTGGGCGGAGCTTAAGTCAAAGTGGGCGGAGCTTGTGTCAAAGTAGGCGGCGCTTAAGTCAAAGTGGGCGGAGCTTGTATCTAAGTGGGCGGAGCTTAAGTCAAAGTGGGCGGAGTTTGTGTCAAAGTGGGCGGAGCTTAAGTCAAAGTGGGCGGAGCTTGTGTCTAAGTGGGCGGAGCTTGTGTCTAAGTGGGAGTGGCTTAGACAGTTAGTGGGCGGAGCTTGTGTCAAAATGGGAGTGGCTTAGACAGTTAGTGGGCGGAGCTTGTGTCAAAAGTGGGCGGAGCTTGTGTCAAAGTGGGCGGAGCTTAAGTCTAAGTGGGAGTGGCTTAGACAGTTAGTGGGCGGAGCTTGTGTCAAAAGTGGGCGGAGTTTGTGTCAAAGTGGGCGGAGCTTAAGTCTAAGTGGGAGTGGCTTAGACAGTTAGTGGGCGGAGCTTGTGTCAAAGTGGGAGTGGCTTAATTGATTAATTACAATTTTCTTTCATTTGCCAACAAACGACCTACCTAGACTGTACGCAGTTGCACAGCCAGTATTGCTTTAGGATGAAAAACAGAAATCGGTGCCAGAAAGTCCCAGTCACCCAAAAATCGGCACGATGAAGCGTCACAGGGGTTCGGTCGCGTGCCCCGAATTTCGAGGCGCTAGCTCAAACGGTCGCTCCGTGGCGCCCCCTTTAATTACGGATTTCGCACTTACGTCAAAGCTCCCCGTTTGGGCCACGAATGGCCGATCAAGCCGAAACTCTGGGTAAACACTTGTCTCACCAAGATGTTCGACATATGTGAAAACCAGACCTCTAGCTCACAGCTAGGAGGGGAGTTATGAATTCTGGCCACAGGGGGCGCCGCAACCGAGTCGGGGCTCGGATATGTGTTCGGCGGGGCCCGAGCCGATTCGGAAAATATCTGAACCGTGTCTGTGGCACTTACGGTTGCTGAGCTAAAGTCCTTTAACCTTAAGTCAAAGTGGGCGGAGTGAGCTTGTGTAAACACTGTGAATTTCCCATTCATTCTCTATGGAGAGAGGTTCATTAGCTCATCACATCCACACCCAAGGTCCCACACACTCCAGATTTGAACCCCCCTCCCCAGGGGGCCTCTGGTGAGAGGGTAGAAAGGGCTTAGCTCTCACACCTTCATAGCCCCCCCACGCTGAGGTTATGTATGTAAAAATATGACATCCACATGACATCCACAGCCAAGTCTCTCTCTCTCACACACACACACACACACACACAGAGACACACACTCACACACACACACACACACATGCACACGCACACACGCATACCTCTCTACCTCCCTCTCTCCCTCCCCACAACACTGCCATAGCCCACAAGCTAAAGCCTAGGGCAAGTGACCATGCCTGAGTCCTGAATACTTAGTATGAGTAGGAACCCCTTCTGTCACAGAGAGTCTGAGTCAACATCTTTATGCACACCCTCCACCATGGTACACACTGTTATATGTCTGACCTACAGTACTCTACATCAAACTCTGTATCAATGATATGTTCTCTGTTCTGCAGACTGGATGACTGTTACCTCTCCACTGAGGGCTGGGAGACACTGGCCTCCGTTCTCCAATCAGCAGACTCACCTCTGAGAGAACTGCAGCTGGGGGACACTAACCTGTCTGATGACTCCTGGCTGAGAGTCTCAGCTGCACTGAGAGATCCACGCTGTAAACTACACACACTGAGGTCAGTACTTTTAGAAGAGTGTTTACATGACCCCTCTCTACCACACTCACACACACACACACTCACACACACACACACACACACACTCACACACACACACACACACTCACATGCACACACACACACACACAGACTAACACACACACTCACACACACAGGCTAACACACACACACACACACACACACACACACACACACAGGCTAACACACACACTCACACACACAGGCTAACACATACACACACACACACACACACACACACACACACACACACACACACACACACACACACACACACACACACACACACACACACACACACACACACACTCCAACAGGTAATGCGTATGCAGATGCTGAGTGCTGCCAGGCTCACTCAGGTATATGTGTCTGTCTCCCTCCAGTGGTGGTAAGTGGAAGTGGCGCAGCTATTCCCTTATTCGGGGAAAGGTGAACACATGTGTGTCACGTTCACCAAATGAGGGACCGGACTGACAGAGTAGCACATGTGTTGTGTGATAGGAAGGTCGTAGAGACACCATTCAAATGGTTTTAGATTCCCTGGGTTCTCCCCTATCCGGGGGCGTTGGAATTCTTCTCCTAAAACACGGGGAAGCACAGTTATTAACTCCGGTAAGAGTCACACTACGGGACGTCGTATACCATTGGCTATGACGGGAGTAGAAACACAAGATGTTGCTGAGTAGGTTCATTAGGTCATAATGGTCATTTTAAGCCGTCAGCCAGCCCGCTACGACCAGGGGAAGTCATGTTAAAGTGAAGTTAAAACACAACGAGATTGCTAAGCTAACACCGCTAATGCGGAAGTCCCTCAGACAGACAGAGAGAGAGACGTGCAGCCACCTAGTATCATAGAATAGACCACCCTGGGTGACAGGAAGGTCGTAGAGACACCATTCAAATGGTTTTAGATTCCCTGTCCTCTGGTCTATCCGGGGGTGTTGGAATTGTTCTCCTAACCCGCGGGGAACCATACGTTATTAACCCCTGGAGGGGTCACACTACGGGACGTATAACGCTGGCTATGAATGTGGTAGAAACACAAGGTTTTCATATTTAAGTTCATTAGGTCTACACGGTCATTTTAAGCCTAACCCCAGCCCTCTACGACCCCGGGAAGTCATGTTAAAGTCTAAGTCTCCCATGCTACCCATGCTACCCATGCTAGGTCTCTTAAAGGACTTTAGCTCAGCAAGCGTAGGTGCCACAGACACGGTATAGATATTTTCCGACTCGGCTCGGCCCCACCGAGAGACATATGGAACCCCCGAATCGGTGTGGCGCCCCCTGGTGATGTTATTGAGCTTCTTGCATGTTAGCCGCATGCTAGCGTAGCTAATGCTAACAAAGGGTTCCCTGGATACAGCGTGATCTCACGATCATAAAAGCCCAAGGCAGTGGCAAAAAAAAAAAAAAAGTTAGGGTGAAGATAGTGGATGCACGCGTGAGTCGATTTTAGTCTGTGGAGACGAGATAGAATGGATTTAACATCTCTCTATGACCTGGGGTCACAAGGGTGTGGAATAACCAGTGACATCTGAGCTCCTGGGCATATGTGAATGTGAATGTGAATGGTCATGTTAATGAGCTGTGTGTTAATGAGCTGTATGTTAATGAGCTGTATGTTAATGAGCTGTATGTTAATGAGCTGTGTGTGTATGTTAATGAGCTTCATGCTAATGAGATTCATGCTAATGAGCTGTATGTTAATGAGATGTATGTTAATTAGCTGTGTGTGTATGTTAATGAGCTGTATGCTAATGAGATTCATGCTAATGAGCTGTATGTTAATGAGCTGTGTAAAAGTGGGCGGAGCTTGTGTAAAAGTGGACGGAGCTTAAGTCAAAGTGGGCGGAGCTTAAGTCAAAGTGGGCGGAGCTTGTGTCTAAGTGGGAGTGACTTAGACAGTTAGTGGGCGGGGCTTGTGTATAAGTGGGCGGAGCTTAAGTCAAAGTGGGCGGAGCTTAAGTCAAAGTGGCCGGAGCTTGTGTCAAAGTGGGCGGAGCTTAAGTCAAAGTGGGCGGAGCTTAAGTCAAAGTGGGCGGAGCTTGTGTCAAAGTGGGCGGAGCTTGTGTCAAAGTGGGCGGAGCTTGTGTCAAAGTGGGCGGAACTTGTGTCAAAGTGGGCGGAGCTTGCGTCAAAGTGGGCGGAGTTTAAGTTAAAGTGGGCGGAGCTTAAGTTAAAGTGGGCGGAGCTTAAGTCAAAGTGGGCGGAGCTTGTATCTAAGTGGGCGGAGCTTGTGCATAAGTGGGCGGAGCTTAAGTTAAAGTGGGTGGAGCTTAAGTCAAAGTGGGCGGAGCTTGTATCTAAGTGGGCGGAGCCTGTGTCTAAGTGGGCGGAGCTTAATTCAAAGTGGGCGGAGCTTGTATCTAAGTGGGCGGAGCTTGTGTCTAAGTGGGAGTGGCTTAGACAGTTAGTGGGCGGAGCTTGTGTGAAAGTGGGAGTGGCTTAGACAGTTAGTGGGCGGAGCTTGTGTCAAAGTGGGCGGAGCTTAAGTGGGAGTGGGAGTGGCTTAGACCGTTAGTGGGCGGATCTTGTGTCAAAGTGGGAGTGGCTTAGACAGTTAGTGGGCGGAGCTTGTGTCAAAAGTGGGCGGAGCTTGTGTCAAAAGTGGGCGGAGCTTAAGTGGGAGTGGGAGTGGCTTAGACAGTTAGTGGGCGGAGCTTATGTCTAAGTGGGCGGAGCTTCTGTCTAAGTGGGCGGAGCTTAAGTCAAAGTGGTCGGAGCTTAAGTCAAAGTGGGCGGAGCTTAAGTTAAAGTGGGCGGAGCTTGTGTCAAAGTGGACGGAGCTTGTGTCAAAGTGGGCGGAGCTTGTGTCAAAGTGGGCGGAGCTTGTGTCAAAGTGGGCGGAGCTTGTGTCAAAGTGGGCGGAGCTTGTGTCAAAGTGGGCGGAGCTTGTGTCAAAGTGGGCGGAGCTTGTGTCAAAGTGGGCGGAGCTTGTGTCAAAGTGGGCGGAGCTTGTGTCAAAGTGGGCGGAGTTTAAGTTAAAGTGGGCGGAGCTTAAGTTAAAGTGGGCGGAGCTTAAGTCAAAGTGGGCGGAGCTTAAGTCAAAGTGGGCGGAGCTTGTATCTAAGTGGGCGGAGCTTGTGCATAAGTGGGCGGAGCTTAAGTTAAAGTGGGTGGAGCTTAAGTCAAAGTGGGCGGAGCTTGTATCTAAGTGGGCGGAGCCTGTGTCTAAGTGGGCGGAGCTTAATTCAAAGTGGGCGGAGCTTGTATCTAAGTGGGCGGAGCTTGTGTCTAAGTGGGAGTGGCTTAGACAGTTAGTGGGCGGAGCTTGTGTGAAAGTGGGAGTGGCTTAGACAGTTAGTGGGCGGAGCTTGTGTCAAAGTGGGCGGAGCTTAAGTGGGAGTGGCTTAGACCGTTAGTGGGTGGATCTTGTGTCAAAGTGGGAGTGGCTTAGACAGTTAGTGGGCGGAGCTTGTGTCAAAAGTGGGCGGAGCTTGTGTCAAAAGTGGGCGGAGCTTAAGTGGGAGTAGGAGTGGCTTAGACAGTTAGTGGGCGGAGCTTATGTCTAAGTGGGCGGAGCTTAAGTCTAAGTGGGCGGAGCTTAAGTCAAAGTGGTCGGAGCTTAAGTCAAAGTGGGCGGAGCTTAAGTCAAAGTGGGCGGAGCTTGTGTCAAAGTGGGCGGAGCTTGTGTCAAAGTGGGCGGAGCTTAAGTTAAAGTGGGCGGAGCTTGTGTCAAAGTGGGCGGAGCTTGTGTCAAAGTGGACGGAGCTTGTGTCAAAGTGGACGGAGCTTGTGTCAAAGTGGGCGGAGCTTGTGTCAAAGTGGGCGGAGCTTGTGTCAAAGTGGGCGGAGCTTGTGTCAAAGTGGGCGGAGCTTGTGTCAAAGTGGGCGGAGCTTGTGTCAAAGTGGGCGGAGCTTGTGTCAAAGTGGGCGGAGCTTAAGTCAAAGTGGGCGGAGCTTGTATCTAAGTGGGCGGAGCTTGTGTGTAAGTGGGCGGAGCTTAAGTCAAAGTGGGCGGAGCTTAAGTCAAAGTGGGCGGAGCTTAAGTCAAAGTGGGCGGAGCGTGTGTCTAAGTGGGCGGAGCTTGTGTCTAAGTGGGCGGAGCTTAAGTCTAAGTGGGCGGAGCTTGTGTCAAAGTGGGCGGCGCTTGTGCCAAAGTGGGCGGAGCTTAAGTCAAAGTGGGCGGAGCTTGTGTCTAAGTGGGCGGAGCTTAAGTCAAAGTGGGCGGAGCTTGTGTCTAAGTGGGTGGAGCTTAAGTCAAAGTGGGCGGAGCTTGTGTCTAAGTGGGCGGCGCTTGTGTCTAAGTGGGCGGAGCTTAAGTCAAAGTGGGCGGAGCTTAAGTCAAAGTGGGCGGAGCTTAAGTCAAAGTGGGCGGAGCTTGTGTCTAAGTGGGTGGAGCTTAAGTCAAAGTGGGCGGAGCTTGTATCTAAGTGGGCGGAGCTTAAGTCAAAGTGGGCGGAGCTTGTATCTAAGTGGGCGAAGCTTAAGTCAAAGTGAGCGGAGTTTGTGGCAAAGTGGGCGGAGCTTAAGTCAAAGTGGGCGGAGCTTAAGTCAAAGTGGGCTGCGCTTGTGTCTAAGTGGGCGGAGCTTGTGTCAAAGTGGGCGGAGCTTAAGTCAAAGTGGGCGGAGCTTGTGGCTAAGTGGGCGGAGCTTAAGTCAAAGTGGGCGGAGCTTGTGTCTAAGTGGGTGGAGCTTAAGTCAAAGTGGGCGGAGCTTGTGTCTAAGTGGGCGGAGCTTGTGGCTAAGTGGGCGGAGCTTGTTTCTAAGTGGGCGGAGCTTGTTTCTAAGTGGGCGGAGCTTGTGTCTAAGTGGGTGGAACTTGTTTCTAAGTGGGCGGAGCTTAAGTCAAAGTGGGCGGAGCTTAAGTCAAAGTGGGCGGAGCTTGTGTGTAAGTGGGCGGAGCTTGTGTCTAAGTGGGCGGAGCTTAAGTCAAAGTGGGTGGAGCTTGTATCTAAGTGGGTGGAGCTTAAGTCAAAGTGGGCGGAGCTTAAGTCAAAGTGGGCGGAGTTTAAGTCAAAGTGGGCGGAGCTTAAGTCAAAGTGGGCGGAGCTTGTGTCAAAGTAGGCGGCGCTTAAGTCAAAGTGGGCGGAGCTTGTATCTAAGTGGGCGGAGCTTAAGTCAAAGTGGGCGGAGTTTGTGTCAAAGTGGGCGGAGCTTAAGTCAAAGTGGGCGGAGCTTGTGTCTAAGTGGGCGGAGCTTGTGTCTAAGTGGGAGTGGCTTAGACAGTTAGTGGGCGGAGCTTGTGTCAAAATGGGAGTGGCTTAGACAGTTAGTGGGCGGAGCTTGTGTCAAAAGTGGGCGGAGCTTGTGTCAAAGTGGGCGGAGCTTAAGTCTAAGTGGGAGTGGCTTAGACAGTTAGTGGGCGGAGCTTGTGTCAAAAGTGGGCGGAGTTTGTGTCAAAAGTGGGCGGAGCTTAAGTCTAAGTGGGAGTGGCTTAGACAGTTAGTGGGCGGAGCTTGTGTCAAAGTGGGAGTGGCTTAATTGATTAATTACAATTTTCTTTCATTTGCCAACAAACGACCTACCTAGACTGTACGCAGTTGCACAGCCAGTATTGCTTTAGGATGAAAAACAGAAATCGGTGCCAGAAAGTCCCAGTCACCCAAAAATCGGCACGATGAAGCGTCACAGGGGTTCGGTCGCGTGCCCCGAATTTCGAGGCGCTAGCTCAAACGGTCGCTCCGTGGCGCCCCCTTTAATTACGGATTTCGCACTTACGTCAAAGCTCCCCGTTTGGGCCACGAATGGCCGATCAAGCCGAAACTCTGGGTAAACACTTGTCTCACCAAGATGTTCGACATATGTGAAAACCAGACCTCTAGCTCACAGCTAGGAGGGGAGTTATGAATTCTGGCCACAGGGGGCGCCGCAACCGAGTCGGGGCTCGGATATGTGTTCGGCGGGGCCCGAGCCGATTCGGAAAATATCTGAACCGTGTCTGTGGCACTTACGGTTGCTGAGCTAAAGTCCTTTAACCTTAAGTCAAAGTGGGCGGAGTGAGCTTGTGTAAACACTGTGAATTTCCCATTCATTCTCTATGGAGAGAGGTTCATTAGCTCATCACATCCACACCCAAGGTCCCACACACTCCAGATTTGAACCCCCCTCCCCAGGGGGCCTCTGGTGAGAGGGTAGAAAGGGCTTAGCTCTCACACCTTCATAGCCCCCCCACGCTGAGGTTATGTATGTAAAAATATGACATCCACATGACATCCACAGCCAAGTCTCTCGCACACACACACACACACACACACACACACACACACGCGCACACACAAAGCCACAGACACACACACACACACACACACACATGCACACATGCACACACGCATACATGTAGAAAACCCAAAGAATGAAACATTTACATTTACATTTTTTGGCATTTAGCAGACGCCTTATTCCAAAGCGACTTACAATCAATACATTTGAATACTAAGCATGTGAATCAGCAGTCCACCATTCGTTGCAGGAAGAGTAATCTAGCTCGGGCCCGGGGAAACATCTCTGGACAGTGTTCTAGGGTGTAATTGTCAGTGGAAGTGCAGGATCGGATACAGTACATTCTAAAGTGCAGGATCTGATACAGCACATTCTAAAGTGCAGGATCTGATACAGCACATTCTAAAGTGCAGGATCTGATACAGTACATTCTAAAGTGCAGGATCTGATACAGGACATTCTAAAGTGCAGGATCTGATACAGTACATTCTAAAGTGCAGGATCTGATACAGCACATTCTAAAGTGCAGGATCTGATACAGCACATTCTAAAGTGCAGGATCTGATGCAGTACATTCTAAAGTGCAGGATCTGATACAGCACATTCTAAAGTGCAGGATCTGATACAGTACATTCTAAAGTGCAGGATCTGATACAGTACATTCTAAAGTGCAGGATCTGATACAGCACATTCTAAAGTGCAGGATCTGATACAGTACATTCTAAAGTGCAGGATCTGATACAGGACATTCTAAAGTGCAGGATCTGATACAGCACATTCTAAAGTGCAGGATCTGATACAGCACATTCTAAAGTGCAGGATCTGATACAGTACATTCTAAAGTGCAGGATCTGATACAGTACATTCTAAAGTGCAGGATCTGATACAGTACATTCTAAAGTGCAGGATCTGATACAGGACATTCTTTTTCCATCTCAAAGGCCCTCAGATACATATGTGTCTTACACTGCATATGAAACCTGTCACACAACATTACACACTTAATTCAGCAACAGGTTCACTGCTCACACCGACTCTCTTCACAGGATGTGTATTTGTATCAGATGAACAACCTGTTGAAGTCAAAAGGTACTTTGGTGTTTTTACAGACTTGTTGTGGTGTGTCTTGTCTGCCTGGTACTCAGCATGTTGTCATGTGTTTTCATGTCTCATTTAGGGTCGACGGACAGGACATAGACATTTTGTGAGGATTTGGCCTCATGTCAAAGTCACACCTGAGAGAGCTGCACCTGAGGGAGGGATGGGTGAAGCTGCTCTCTGCTGGGCTGAGGAGACCATTTACATGTGACATGTTTGACATTCAGCAGACGCTCTCATCCAAAGAGCCATACAACCAGGTAGCGTAGCCTTCTGTCCTGGAGGAACACCCGGGTCTCCATGGAAACACAGCCACACCCGCGTGACACTGTGGGGTGTTGTTCACCTCCACGACAGACATGGTAAATGGTAAACAGACTTATATACCGCCTTATTCCGAAGGCTTTACAACGGCCTCTCATTCACACACACATTCACACACCAACACCAAGCTGCCATGCAAGGTGCCGGCCCGCTCTTTGGGAGCAAATTGGGGTTCAGTGTCTTGCCCAAGGACACCTTGACACATGGCCAGCCGGGGATTGAACCGCTGAACCGCTGACCTTGCGATCATTAGACGCCGGCTCTACCTCCTGAGACACATCCTCTACCTCCTGAGACACAGCCTCTACCTCCTGAGACACATCCTCTACCTCCTGAGACACAGCCTCTACCTCCTGAGACACAGCCTCTACCTCCTGAGACACAGCCTCTACCTCCTGAGACACAGACTCTACCTCCTGAGACACAGCCTCTACCTCCTGAGACACAGCCTCTACCTCCTGAGACAGCCTCTACCTCCTGAGACACAGCCTCTGAGTGTGTGTGTATATATATACAGTATATATTGTAAATATTTGATTTTGGTGTTTCCTGTCTCATGAACTCTTGTGTATGTTTTTTGTAGTCCAAATCTAGGACTGCAATTCCCTTGATGCCTAGCCACTAGGTGAAATATGACACAGGTGTTGTGCGTTGGCTAAATCAATGATGTTGTTTGAAGCCTTTATACCACAGCATTCACTTGTGTGCTTTATGCCTGAAGAAGGTCTGTGACCGAAAAGCTCGCGCAATGAATGAGGTTTTTTGCACAGATTTGAGTGTGCGGATGCTGTTATCCTCCTGCACTCTACTGATACTCTTCAGTTCAGCTCCTCAGCTAAGTCTGATCACGGATGAGCGGTGGTATTTTCACTATTTAGAGCGATGAACTGTAAAAAGGCCTTTCACTGTGAATAGTAGAGATGTTATTGGTTTGTAAATATCAGTTTGTTTAATGTGTTGCATCATTCAGGAGGACACACCACTCCTGTCTCTGTCTGAGGATGTCAGAGTTTATCTGAGGAGAAATAAAGGTCTATTTTGTTTTACACTGCTGTGTTTTGTCGAATATTAATATATTTGAATATATATATTAGAAACGTTATTATGAATGAATGGACTTTATTGTCATTGCTACAGTACAGGTACCAAACAACGAAATTTAGGAGGGGTGGCTCCCCTGGTGTTAGGAAAGGGGAAAAAAAACACTTTAAAAAAAAAATCACAAGAAGGGAAGGAGCTGGTTTACATAAATAAAGGCTATGTACACAATCCACTGTACTATACTGTACAGATAGATAGATAGGTATTTAATAATACCAATTGGTATTGTATTTTATATCGTTGTTGAACATGTGTTTTAATAATAATAGGCTAACCTTTATTTGTATAGCACTTTTCCTGCAAACGAATCAAGCTATGTGGCAGGCAAATTGACGCAACTACCGTGTTTCTCTGTCTTCGTAGTCCATAGTAATATGGTTGTAATGTATAGAGATGACCAGCAGAGGGCGCTGCTCTACCAAGTAATAATTGACGCCCGGCCTGGGCTGGCGGTTGACACACACGGTGCTGCAGATGAATGAATGAATGAATGAATGAATGAATGAATGGTCTTTATTGTCATTGATATAGTACAGGTACCATACAACGAAATTTGGGAGGGGGGGCTCCCCTGGTGCTTGGGGAAAAAAAACTAAAAACAAGAAGGGAAAAGAGCTGGTTTACATAAATAAAGGCTATGTACACTATCCACTATACTATACTATACAAATAAAACACTGTGCTGTACTCTATGCTATGCTATACCTATTCTAACATTTCCTATCTCTGAACCTTATGTACCCGAGGGTTGTCATATTGCACATAGTGTTATTGCACATTCATTTAAAGTGTCGCAGTTTGCAGGTTTGAAATGTTCACAGTTGTGTTTCAGTATTGCACTTATGTTTTTTATCTAGTAGCTGCCATCAAATTGTCTAGATTGTCCAGGGCCTAGAACCTAGGTCTTTGCTGTGTTCAGGGCCTGAATGGCTATGGAGCCTGACAGAAACAGATGTGACTCTCTTATTATGCAGATGGATATGGAGCCTGACAGAACAAGATGTGACTCTCTTATTATGTGGATACGGTAGCCATGCGGGGTAGTGGTGGTCTAGTCACTAGACTATGGCTACATAGAGAGGATGTGCCCTATTGGTGCCCCTCCAATGGTCTAAACTTGACCATGTGCCTCCCCACAGTTGAAAAACGTCACACTAAAGTGCCCTTTTGAGTGGCAAAATTAGAGGATGTGCCCTATTGGTGCCCTTCCAATGGTCTAAACTTGACCATGTGCACTGATGGGGTCCCATGTTGTGCAGTAGCCCTTTTTTTCTTTTCGCCCCCCCTGCCCTTCAAACAGCCTGAGTCCACCACTGCTACATAGTACACTAGACTATGGCTACATAGTACACTAGACTATGGCTACATAGTACACTAGACTATGGATACATAGTACACTAGACTATGGCTACATAGCACACTAGACTATGGCTACATAGTACACTAGACAAAGGCTACATAGCACACTAGACTATGGCTACATAGCACACTAGACTATGGCTACATAGTACACTACACTATGGCTACATAGTACACTAGACTATGGCTACATAGTACACTAGACTATGGCTACATAGTACACTAGACTATGGCTACATAGCACACTAGACTATGGCTACATAGCACACTAGACTATGGCTACATAGCACACTAGACTATGGCTACATAGCACACTAGACTATGGCTACATAGCACACTAGACTATGGCTACATAGCACACTAGACTATGGCTACATAGCACACTAGACTATGGCTACATAGCACACTAGACTATGGCTACATAGTACCCTAGACTATGGCTACATAGCACACTAGACTATGGCTACATAGTACACTAGACTACAGCTACATAGTACACTACACTATGGCTACATAGCACACTAGACTATGGCTACATAGTACACTAGACTATGGCTACATAGTACACTAGACTATGGCTACATAGTACACTAGACTATGGCTACATAGTACACTACACTATGGCTACATAGTACACTAGACTATGGCTACATAGTACACTAGACTATGACTACATAGTACACTAGACTATGGCTACATAGTACACTAGACTATGGCTACATAGTACACTAGACTATGGCTACATAGTACACTAGACTATGGCTACATAGCACACTAGACTATGGCTACATAGTACACTAGACTATGGCTACATAGCACACTAGACTATGGCTACATAGCACACTAGACTATGGCTACATAGTACACTAGACTATGGCTACATAGCACACTAGACTACGGCTACATAGTACACTAGACTATGGCTACATAGCACACTAGACTACGGCTACATAGTACACTAGACTATAGCTACATAGCACACTAGACTATGGCTACATAGTACACTAGACTATGGCTACATAGCACACTAGACTATGGCTACATAGTACACTACACTATGGCTACATAGCACACTAGACTATGGCTACATAGCACACTAGACTATGGCTACATAGCACACTAGACTATGGCTACATAGTACACTACACTATGGCTACATAGCACACTAGACTATGGCTACATAGCACACTAGACTATGGCTACATAGTACACTAGACTATGGCTACATAGCACACTAGACTATGGCTACATAGTACACTACACTATGGCTACATAGCACACTAGACTATGGCTACATAGCACACTAGACTATGGCTACATAGTACACTAGACTATGGCTACATAGCACACTAGACTATGGCTACAGGGTACACTAGACTACGGCTACATAGCACACTAGACTATGGCTACATAGTACACTACACTATGGCTACATAGCACACTAGACTATGGCTACATAGTACACTAGACTATGGCTACATAGTACATTAGACTATGGCTACATAGTACACTAGACTACGGCTACATAGCACACTAGACTACGGCTACATAGTACATTAGACTATGGCTACATAGCACACTAGACTATGGCTACATAGCACACTAGACTATGGCTACATAGCACACTAGACTATGGCTACATAGCACACTAGACTATGGCTACATAGTACACTAGACTATGGCTACATAGTACATTAGACTATGGCTACATAGTACACTAGACTACGGCTACATAGCACACTAGACTACGGCTACATAGTACATTAGACTATGGCTACATAGCACACTAGACTATGGCTACATAGCACACTAGACTATGGCTACATAGTACACTAGACTATGGCTACATAGCACACTAGACTATGGCTACATAGTACACTAGACTATGGCTACATAGTACATTAGACTATGGCTACATAGCACACTAGACTACGGCTACATAGTACACTAGACTACGGCTACATAGTACATTAGACTATGGCTACATAGTACATTAGACTATGGCTACATAGTACACTAGACTATGGCTACATAGTACACTAGACTATGGCTACATAGTACACTAGACTATGGCTACATAGTACACTAGACTATGGCTACATATTACACTAGACTATGGCTACATAGTACACTAGACTACGGCTACATAGTACACTAGACTATGGCTATATAGTACACTAGACTATGGCTACATAGCACACTAGACTATGGCTACATAGTACACTAGACTATGGCTACATAGCACACTAGACTATGGCTATATAGTACACTAGACTATGGCTACATAGCACACTAGACTATGGCTACATAGTACACTAGACTACGGCTACATAGTACACTAGACTATGGCTACATAGTACACTAGACTACGGCTACATAGTACACTAGACTATGGCTATATAGTACACTAGACTATGGCTACATAGCACACTAGACTATGGCTACATAGCACACTAGACTATGGCTACATAGTACACTAGACTATGGCTACATAGCACACTAGACTATGGCTAAATAGTACACTACACTATGGCTACATAGCACACTAGACTATGGCTACATAGCACACTAGACTATGGCTACATAGCACACTAGACTATGGCTACATAGTACACTAGACTACGGCTACATAACACACTAGACTATGGCTACATAGTACACTAGACTATGGCTACATAGTACACTAGACTATGGCTACATAGCACACTAGACTATGGCTACATAGTACACTAGACTATGGCTACATAGTACACTAGACTATGGCTACATAGCACACTAGACTATGGCTACATAGTACACTAGACTACGGCTACATAGTACACTAGACTACGGCTACATAGTACACTAGACTACGGCTACATAGTACACTAGACTATGGCTACATAGTACACTAGACTATGGCTACATAGTACACTAGACTATGGCTAAATAGCACACTAGACTATGGCTACATAGTACACTAGACTACGGCTACATAGTACACTAGACTACGGCTACATAGTACACTAGACTACGGCTACATAGTACACTAGACTATGGCTACATAGTACACTAGACTACGGCTACATAGTACACTAGACTATGGCTACATAGTACACTACACTATGGCTACATAGCACACTAGACTATGGCTACATAGTACACTAGACTATGGCTACATAGCACACTAGACTATGGCTACATAGTACACTAGACTATGGCTACATAGTACACTACACTATGGCTACATAGTGCACTACACTATGGCTACATAGTACACTAGACTACGGCTACATAGCACACTAGACTACGGCTACATAGTACATTAGACTATGACTACATAGTACACTAGACTATGGCTACATAGCACACTAGACTATGGCTACATAGTACACTAGACTATGGCTACATAGCACACTAGACTATGGCTACATAGTACACTAGACTATGGCTACATAGTACATTAGACTATGGCTACATAGTACACTAGACTACGGCTACATAGCACACTAGACTACGGCTACATAGTACATTAGACTATGGCTACATAGTACACTAGACTATGGCTACATAGTACACTAGACTATGGCTACATAGTACATTAGACTATGGCTACATAGCACACTAGACTACGGCTACATAGTACACTAGACTATGGCTACATAGCACACTAGACTATGGCTAAATAGTACATTAGACTATGGCTACATAGTACACTAGACTATGGCTACATAGCACACTAGACTATGGCTACATAGTACACTAGACTATGGCTACATAGTACATTAGACTATGGCTACATAGCACACTAGACTATGGCTACATAGCACACTAGACTACGGCTACATAGTACACTAGACTATGGCTACATAGCACACTAGACTATGGCTACATAGTACATTAGACTATGGCTACATAGCACACTAGACTATGGCTACATAGCACACTAGACTATGGCTACATAGTACATTAGACTATGGCTACATAGTACACTAGACTATGGCTACATAGTACACAAGACTATGGCTACATAGTACACTAGACTATGGCTACATAGTACACTAGACTATGGCTACATAGTACACTAGACTATGGCTACATAGTACACTAGACTATGGCTACATAGTACACTAGACTATGGCTACATAGCACACTAGACTATGGCTACATAGTACACTACACTATGGCTACATAGTACACTAGACTATGGCTACATAGTACACTAGACTATGGCTACATAGTACACTAGACTATGGCTACATAGCACACTAGACTATGGCTACATAGTACACTACACTATGGCTACATAGCACACTAGACTATGGCTACATAGCACACTAGACTATGGCTACATAGTACACTAGACTATGGCTACATAGCACACTAGACTATGGCTACATAGCACACTAGACTATGGCTACATAGTACACTAGACTATGGCTACATAGTACACTAGACTATGGCTACATAGTACACTAGACTAAGGCTACATAGTACACTAGACTATGGCTACATAGTACACTAGACTATGGCTACATAGTACACTAGACTATGGCTACATAGTACACTACACTATGGCTACATAGTACACTAGACTATGGCTACATAGTACACTACACTATGGCTACATAGCACACTAGACTATGGCTACATAGTACACTAGACTATGGCTACATAGCACACTAGACTATGGCTACATAGTACACTAGACTATGGCTACATAGTACATTAGACTATGGCTACATAGCACACTAGACTACGGCTACATAGTACACTAGACTACGGCTACATAGTACATTAGACTATGGCTACATAGTACATTAGACTATGGCTACATAGCACACTAGACTATGGCTACATAGTACACTAGACTATGGCTACATAGCACACTAGACTATGGCTACATAGTACACTAGACTATGGCTACATAGCACACTAGACTATGGCTACATAGCACACTAGACTATGGCTACATAGTACACTAGACTATGGCTACATAGCACACTAGACTATGGCTACATAGTACACTAGACTATGGCTACATAGCACACTAGACTATGGCTACATAGTACACTAGACTATGGCTACATAGTACACTAGACTATGGCTACATAGCAAACAAGACTATGGCTACATAGTACACTAGACTATGGCTACATAGCACACTAGACTATGGATACATAGTACACTAGACTATGGCTACATAGCACACTAGACTATGGCTACATAGCACACTAGACTATGGCTACATAGCACACTAGACTATGGCTACATAGTACACTAGACTATGGCTACATAGCACACTAGACTATGGCTACATAGTACACTAGACTATGGCTACATAGCACACTAGACTATGGCTACATAGTACACTAGACTATGGCTACATAGTACACTAGACTATGGCTACATAGCACACTAGACTATGGCTACATAGCACACTAGACTATGGCTACATAGTACACTAGACTATGGCTACATAATACACTAGACTATGGCTACATAGCACACTAGACTATGGCTACATAGCACACTAGACTATGGCTACATAGTACACTAGACTATGGCTACATAGCACACTAGACTATGGCTACATAGCACACTAGACTATGGCTACATAGTACACTAGACTATGGCTACATAGTACACTAGACTACGGCTACATAACACACTAGACTATGGCTACATAGTACACTAGACTATGGCTACATAGTACACTAGACTATGGCTACATAGCACACTAGACTATGGCTACATAGTACACTAGACTATGGCTACATAGTACACTAGACTATGGCTACATAGTACACTAGACTATGGCTACATAGCACACTAGACTATGGCTACATAGTACACTAGACTATGGCTACATAGTACACTACACTATGGCTACATAGTGCACTACACTATGGCTACATAGTACACTAGACTACGGCTACATAGCACACTAGACTACGGCTACATAGTACATTAGACTATGGCTACATAGTACACTAGACTATGGCTACATAGCACACTAGACTATGGCTACATAGTACACTAGACTATGGCTACATAGCACACTAGACTATGGCTACATAGTACACTAGACTATGGCTACATAGTACATTAGACTATGGCTACATAGTACACTAGACTACGGCTACATAGCACACTAGACTACGGCTACATAGTACATTAGACTATGGCTACATAGTACACTAGACTATGGCTACATAGTACACTAGACTATGGCTACATAGCACACTAGACTATGGCTACATAGTACACTAGACTATGGCTACATAGCACACTAGACTATGGCTACATAGTACACTAGACTATGGCTACATAGTACATTAGACTATGGCTACATAGCACACTAGACTACGGCTACATAGTACACTAGACTATGGCTACATAGCACACTAGACTATGGCTACATAGTACATTAGACTATGGCTACATAGTACACTAGACTATGGCTACATAGTACACTACACTATGGCTACATAGTACACTACACTATGGCTACATAGTACACTAGACTATGGCTACATAGTACAGTAGACTATGGCTACATATTACACTAGACTATGGCTACATAGTACACTAGACTATGGCTACATAGCACACTAGACTATGGCTACATAGTACACTAGACTATGGCTACATAGCACACTAGACTATGGCTACATAGTACACTAGACTATGGCTACATAGTACACTAGACTATGGCTACATAGTACACTAGACTATGGCTACATAGTACACTAGACTATGGCTACATAGTACACTAGACTATGGCTACATAGCACATTAGACTATGGCTACATAGTACACTAGACTATGGCTACATAGTACACTAGACTACGGCTACATAGTACACTAGACTATTGCTACATAGTACATTAGACTATGGCTACATAGTACATTAGACTATGGCTACATAGCACACTAGACTACGGCTACATAGCACACTAGACTATGGCTACATAGTACACTAGACTATTGCTACATAGTACATTAGACTATGGCTACATAGTACATTAGACTATGGCTACATAGCACACTAGACTATGGCTACATAGTACACTAGACTATGGCTACATAGCACACTAGACTATGGCTACATAGTACACTAGACTATGGCTACATAGTACACTAGACTATGGCTACATAGTACACTAGACTATGGCTACATAGCACACTAGACTATGGCTACATAGTACACTAGACTATGGCTACATAGTACACTAGACTATGGCTACATAGCAAACAAGACTATGGCTACATAGCACACTAGACTATGGCTACATAGCACACTAGACTATGGCTACATAGCATACTAGACTATGGCTACATAGCACACTAGACTATGGCTACATAGTACACTAGACTATGGCTACATAGCATACTAGACTATGGCTACATAGCACACTAGACTATGGCTACATAGTACACTAGACTATGGCTACATAGCACACTAGACTATGGCTACATAGTACACTAGACTATGGCTACATAGCACACTAGACTATGGCTACATAGTACACTAGACTATGGCTACATAGTACACTAGACTATGGCTACATAGCACACTAGACTATGGCTACATAGCACACTAGACTATGGCTACATAGTAAACTAGACTATGGCTACATAGTACACTAGACTATGGCTACATAGCACACTAGACTATGGCTACATAGCACACTAGACTATGGCTACATAGTACACTAGACTATGGCTACATAGTACACTAGACTATGGCTACATAGCACACTAGACTATGGCTACATAGTAAACTAGACTATGGCTACATAATACACTAGACTATGGCTACATAGCACACTAGACTATGGCTACATAGCACACTAGACTATGGCTACATAGTACACTAGACTATGGCTACATAGCACACTAGACTATGGCTACATAGCACACTAGACTATGGCTACATAGTACACTAGACTATGGCTACATAGTACACTAGACTACGGCTACATAACACACTAGACTATGGCTACATAGTACACTAGACTATGGCTACATAGTACACTAGACTATGGCTACATAGCACACTAGACTATGGCTACATAGTACACTAGACTATGGCTACATAGTACACTAGACTATGGCTACATAGCACACTAGACTATGGCTACATAGTACACTAGACTACGGCTACATAGTACACTAGACTATGGCTACATAGTACACTAGACTATGGCTACATAGTACACTAGACTACGGCTCCATAGTACACTAGACTACGGCTACATAGTACACTAGACTATGGCTACATAGCACACTAGACTATGGCTACATAGTACACTACACTATGGCTACATAGCACACTAGACTACGGCTACATAGTACACTAGACTATGGCTACATAGCACACTAGACTACGGCTACATAGTACACTAGACTATAGCTACATAGCACACTAGACTATGGCTACATAGTACACTAGACTATGGCTACATAGCACACTAGACTATGGCTACATAGTAAGGCAAGGCAAGGCAAGGCAAGTTTATTTGTATAGCACATTTCATACAACAGGGGCAATTCAAAGTGCTTTACATGCATTATTTAAAAATACAGCAAGAGGAGCATAAGAAAATAACAATTACAAAGAATAAAAGCAAATATAAGAAGTAAATAGATAAAACATTTAAAAAGACAATAGTTAATGGGAAAAAGACATTGATAGAAGTGTTTGTGTTTAATCATATCCCTCCACATCCTTCTACATCCCTCTACATCCCTCTACATCCCTCCACATCCCTCCACATCCCTCTACATCCCTCCACATCCCTCTACATCCCTCTACATTCCTCTACATCCCTCTACATCCCTCCACATCCCTCCACATTCCTCTACATCCCTCTACATCCCTCTACATCCCTCCACATCCCTCCACATCCCTCCACATTCCTCTACATCCCTCTACATCCCTCTACAACCCTCTACATCCCTCCACATCCCTCCACATTCCTCTACATCCCTCTACATCCCTCTACAACCCTCTACATCCCTCCACATCCCTCCACATCCCTCTACAACCCTCTACATCCCTCTACATCCTTCCACATCCCTCCACATCCCTCTACATCCCTCTACATCCCTCTACATCCCTCCACATCCCTCCACATCCCTCTACATCCCTCTACACCCCTCTACATCCCTCCACATCCCTCTACATCCCTCTACATCCCTCCACATCCCTCTACACCCCTCTACATCCCTCCACATCCCTCTACACCCCTCTACATCCCTCCACATTCCTCTACATCCCTCTACATCCCTCTACAACCCTCTACATCCCTCTACATCCCTCTACATCCCTCCACATCCCTTCACATCCCTCCACATCCCTCCACATCCCTCTACATCCCTCCACATCCCTCTACATCCCTCTACATCCCTCCACATCCCTCTACATCCCTCTACATCCCTCTACACCACTCCATATCCCTCCATATCCCTCCACATCCCTCCACAAGAGGAGCATAAGAAAATAAAAAATTACAATGAATAAAAGCAAATATAAGAAGTAAATAGATAAAACATTTAAAAAGACAATAGTTAATGGAAAAAAGACATTGATAGAAGTGTTTGTGTTTAATCATAACTGGTGCAAAACATGAAGGTTTTTAGCTTAGATTTAAATATTTTAAGGGTTTGGGCCTGTTTGATTTCTTCAGGGAGTTTGTTCCAGGAGCATGCAGCAGCGTGACTGAAAGCTGCTGCACCGTGTTTTGTTTTTACTCTTGGAATTATTAGCTGATTTGTCTCAGCTGACCTTAGGGACCTTGCGGGAATATAGGGTGGGAGGAGATCTGATATGTATTTTGGTCCAAGACCATTTTGTGATTTGTATGTAATTAGGAGGATTTTGAATTCAATTCTCTGAGAGACTGGTAGCCAGTGCAGGGATCTCAGGATTGGTGTAATGTGTTCAAATTTCTTTGTTTTTGTTAGGACCCTAGCAGCGGCGTTTTGGATGAGCTGCAATTTACGAACAGCTCCTTTAGATAGGCCTGTTAGTAGACCATTACAATAATCAAGTCTACTCGAAACAAATGCATGGATGAGTTTTTCAAGGTCTTGCTTGGACATGAAACCTCTCATTCTTGTTATGTTTTTCAGGTGATAGTAGGCTGATTTAGTTATTGAGTTTATGTGGCTGTTGAAGTTTAGATCGGAGTCTAGAATTACACCAAGATTTCTGACCTGTTTTTTACTGTGAAGAGAGAGAGAATCAAGTTTTGCACTGGCTTTCGATCTTTTGTCAGGTGCACCGAATACAATTATCTCTGTTTTGTCCTTGTTTAGTTGGAGGAAGTTTTGTGTCATCCAGGCGTTTATTTGCTCAATGCAATTACAGAGATTGTCAATGGGACTATAGTCGTTCGGTGAGAGGGCTATGTAGATTTGAGTGTCATCCGCATAGTTGTGGTAGGCAATTTTGTTCTTTTTTATGATGTGTCCCAGTGGAAGCATGTAGAGATTGAATAGAAGGGGGCCAAGGATTGACCCTTGGGGAACCCCACATGTCATTTTAATTTGGTCAGATACAAAGTTGCCAATGGAGACATAGTAGCTTCTGTCCTGTAGGTAGGATCTAAACCAGTTTAGGGCAGTGCCCGAAAGTCCTACCCAGGTTTTTAGTCTATCTATTAGAATGTCATGGTCTACAGTGTCAAAGGCAGCACTAAGATCTAGTAGTACCAAAACTGAGATTTTTCCGGAGTCTGTGTTTACGCGAATGTCATTAAGGACCTTAATAAGGGCCGTTTCAGTGCTATGTAGGGGGCGAAAGCCTGATTGAAAGTCATCAAAGAGATCATTTAGGGTCAAATAATTGCTAAGTTGTTCGTGGGCAACCATTTCAATAATTTTTCCTGTACAGGGAAGGTTTGATATGGGTCTGTAGTTGTTTAGTACAAATGGGTCTAGGCCGTTCTTTTTTAGTAGAGGCTTAATAACTGCAGTTTTCAGGGCTTCAGGGAAGATTCCTGATGAAAGGGAGGTGTTAATTATTTGTATTAGTTCGCCTGCCATGCAGCTAAATATGTTTTTAAAAAAGCTTGTTGGCAGGACATCAAGGGCACAGGTGGATGGTTTAAGACGTGACATGATTTTATCTAGGGTCTTGTAATCAATGGTGTTAAATTGTGACATGGTTGTTATGTCCGCCCTATTTGGGGTTGTTAATGGGGACATGTTTTTCATGCCTGACACAGAAGACCTAATGCCTTGTCTAATGGTTTCTATTTTATTGTTAAAAAAGGATGCAAGCTCATTGCATTTACTAGTTGAGTGAAATTCCTGAGCAATGGGTGTTGGGGGATTTGTTAGTCTGTCAACAGTTCTGAAAAGGATGCGGGCATTATTTATGTTATTGTTTATGATCTTAGAGAAAAATGATTGCCTGGCACTTCTTATTTCTAAGTTATAGTTCTGAAGATTCTCTTTATAGATATCATAGTGGACTTGAAGGTTTGTTTTTCTCCATCTGCGCTCTGCTTTACGACATTCTCTTTTTTGGGTCTTTACGGATGGGGCAGTTCTCCAGGGAGCTTTTTGCTTACCAGAGATGCATTTGGATCTAATGGGTGCAATATCATCAATGGTTTTTGTGATTTTTAAGTTGAAATCGTGTAGAAGGTCATTTACTGAGGTTGGAATAGAAGTTTGGGGTGGGGGGGCTAGGGAAAAGGCCTGTGTGAACAGTGCACTGGTCTTTTCATTGATATATCGTTTGGAAATAGTTTTAGACATAGTTTGAATAACAGGAAAGATAGATACGTCAAAGAATATGCAACAGTGGTCAGACAGGGCAATGTCAGTTACAACAACATTTGAAATATCTAGGCCTTTGGTGATGATAAGGTCCAGAGTGTGACCTCGATTATGAGTAGGGAGGTTCACATGTTGTTGAAGTTCAAAAACATCTAACAGAACAGAGAGTTCTTTGGCTTTGTTGTCCTCTGAGTTATCTACATGAATATTGAAATCACCAGCAATGATCAGACCATTAAATTCAGTAGTAATGATGGAGAGAAGCTCTGTAAGTTCATTAAAGAAGCTAGTAGAGTATTGGGGTGGTCTGTATAAAATTATAAAAATAATTCGAGTGGAACATTTAAAAACAACTGAAAGATATTCAAATGATAAAAATTCCCCGAAGGATTTCTGTTTGCAGTTAAAACTGTCTCGGAAGAAAGAGGCGATTCCACCACCTTTTTTGTGGGATCTAACGACATCTAAGGTTCTAAAATTGGGGGGTGCTGACTCAATAAGAATTGGTGTCTTGTTATCTTTATCTAACCAGGTCTCAGTGATAAATAAGAAATCTAGTTCATAGGAGCTAATCAAGTCGTTGATTAAGAGAGACTTATTAGCTAAGGATCTGGCATTGAAAAGTGCTAGCTTGAGTGGTTTTGTGTTTGGTCTCTGTGTGGGCTGTGTGTGGCAGGGTACAGAAATTAAATTTGAGGGGTGTATAAAGCATTCAGACTTGCAATTAACTGTTCTGTTACTGATATGAACAGGGATAGCAAGAATTGAGAGTCCCAGCTTTATATCAGGAATGTCAATGGTATCAACTCTATGGAAGCAGGGACTGTTAGAGCATCAACTGATTCTGGGTGTCATCCGGGGGATGGGGATGGGTGTTGTAGATAGCATCCTGTGGCGGGGTAGGGCGATGGGTATTGTTGATGAGGCTGGCATTGTTGATGAGGCTGGCGTCACAGGGAGTGTGGGGCCAGGTGTTGTAGAATGGAGAGTTGCCTGAGATGGAGCAGCTTTCGGGGTGAGCTCTACTCCTGTCTTCACCATTTTCTCTAACCTAGCTGAGAAAGGCAGGAACGGCGTGAGTTGGAGGAAGGAGAGCTCAGTGGACTCAGTGGATGAGTGTCTCTGGGAGTTGGGGGTAGAGTGGTTTGGGGGGTCGGGGGCAGAGTGGTTTGGGGGGTCGGGGGCAGGGAGGGAGGGTGGGGGGAGAGAAAAGGGGCTGGACCGTCGCCTTAGTGGGGGTTCAGCCAGCTGTGATGAGTTTGGAGGGCCCTTTACTGTAGGCTGTGATGAGTCGCAGGACTGTGGGGAGAGTTTATCCACTGTGAGCAGTTCAGCTGCCTGTGCTGAGTCTGAAGAATCCTGCACTGTAGGCCTTTCAGTTGGTTCAAGAGCGAGGGAAGGGGGAGCAGAGTTTATGAGGTTGAAGAGTATGTTGTTCATCAAATGGTATTCTCCCGATCTGTTTAAGTGGAGGCCATCTCTTTTGAATAGGTCTCTCTGCCTCCAGAATATGTTCCAGTGGTCAATGAATTTCAGCCTTTTAAGTTGGCACGCAGCAGAGAGCCACGTATTAAGGCTTAGGAGCCGGCTGAATTCCAGGTTACCTCTGTCAACAGTGGGTAGCGGTCCACAGATGAATGTCTCAATCTTAAGCTTGTCAAGTCTATTGAAAAGTTCCATGAAATCACGTCTCAAGTCTACTGAGCCCATTTTACGCGAATCGGTTTGTCCCACATGTAATACAAGACGCTTTGTGTCTGGGTTTTTAGACAGTGTTTCTTCCAAATCTTTTGTTATTTCTGAGACCGTTAGGTTAGGAAGACAGTGGATATGTAATTTTTTACCTCTTACGTTTCTGATCGCCGAGTCTCCAATCAACAAAGTATCTTTTGGAGGTGAAGTCTGTTTCATCCGCTGCATGTCACACAGAGAAGTAGAAGAAGGAGGGGGTGACCTTGAGCTCGTGTCTGCGGGCCGGGGAGTCACCGGGGGGGGCCGGGGAGTCACGTGATTCCCAGGCCTGGGAAATCTTGGCGTGACTCTGATGTTCTTATCTCGGGCCTTGGGAGTCATGCCAGCTCGCTGCTCCGCGGGCCGGTGTCTCAGACTCCTATCTCGGCTCTGTTTAGTCATGCAAGCCCATGGCTCGGGCCTACCTGTTGCTAATGATGCTAGCGGTGCTAACGAGGACTTCAGTTGGCTGCTTTTCAGTAGTTTCGGGGGATAATTCATCTGTCCAGTGAATTTTGCAGCTGTCACCTGCCTCGTTAGCTTTGGGAAGTGTGAATTTTGATTTAAATCCTCTTCAATGGCTTGCGTGGGTGGAGAACCATTAGCGTAGCGATTCTCGAGTGCGGAGAGTCGCCCCTGGAGAGTATATTCCAATAAGTCTACTCTCTTTGAAAGATCCACACAACTTTGACAGATAGCAGGCATGGTAGGAATAACAGCTATATAAAAAAAATGTTAAAACTATAAAAAAGAAGCAAGAAAAAAGCAGGAAAGCAGTGGTATGAGAGGAGCGAGGGAGAAACACGTCTAATCTACTCAGAAGCAGGAAGCAAGTACACTAGTACACTACACTATGGCTACATAGCACACTAGACTATGGCTACATAGTACACTAGACTATGGCTACATAGTACACTAGACTATGGCTACATAGTACACTAGACTATGGCTACATAGTACACTAGACTACGGCTACATAGTACACTACACTATGGCTACATAGCACACTAGACTATGGCTACATAGCACACTAGACTATGGCTACATAGTACACTAGACTATGGCTACATAGTACACTAGACTATGGCTACATAGTACATTAGACTATGGCTACATAGTACACTAGACTACGGCTACATAGCACACTAGACTACGGCTACATAGTACATTAGACTATGGCTACATAGCACACTAGACTATGGCTACATAGCACACTAGACTATGGCTACATAGTACACTAGACTATGGCTACATAGCACACTAGACTATGGCTACATAGCACACTAGACTACGGCTACATAGTACACTAGACTACGGCTACATAGTACATTAGACTATGGCTACATAGTACATTAGACTATGGCTACATAGTACACTAGACTATGGCTACATAGTACACTAGACTATGGCTACATAGTACACTAGACTATGGCTACATATTACACTAGTCTATGGCTACATAGTACACTAGACTATGGCTACATAGTACACTAGACTATGGCTATATAGTACACTAGACTATGGCTACATAGCACACTAGACTATGGCTACATAGTACACTAGACTATGGCTACATAGCACACTAGACTATGGCTACATAGCACACTAGACTATGGCTACATAGCACACTAGACTATGGCTACATAGCACACTAGACTATGGCTATATAGTACACTAGACTATGGCTACATAGTACACTAGACTACGGCTACATAACACACTAGACTATGGCTACATAGTACACTAGACTATGGCTACATAGTACACTAGACTACGGCTACATAACACACTAGACTATGGCTACATAGTACACTAGACTATGGCTACATAGTACACTAGACTATGGCTACATAGCACACTAGACTATGGCTATATAGTACACTAGACTATGGCTACATAGTACACTAGACTACGGCTACATAACACACTAGACTATGGCTACATAGTACACTAGACTATGGCTACATAGTACACTAGACTATGGCTACATAGCACACTAGACTATGGCTACATAGTACACTAGACTATGGCTACATAGTACACTAGACTATGGCTACATAGCACACTAGACTATGGCTACATAGTACACTAGACTACGGCTACATAGTACACTAGACTACGGCTACATAGTACACTAGACTACGGCTACATAGTACACTAGACTATGGCTACATAGCACACTAGACTATGGCTACATAGTACACTAGACTATGGCTACATAGCACACTAGACTATGGCAAAAGTAGTACACTAGACTATGGCTACATAGTACACTAGACTATGGCTACATAGCAAACTAGACTATGGCTACATAGTACACTAGACTATGGCTATAGCACACTAGACTATGGCTACATAGTACACTAGACTATGGCTACATAGCACACTAGACTATGGCTACATAGCACACTAGACTATGGCTACATAGCACACTAGACTATGGCTACATAGCACACTAGACTATGGCTACATAGCACACTAGACTATGGCTACATAGTACACTAGACTATGGCTACATAGCACACTAGACTATGGCTACATAGTACACTAGACTATGGCTACATAGTACACTAGACTATGGCTACATAGCACACTAGACTATGGCTACATAGCACACTAGACTATGGCTACATAGTACACTAGACTATGGCTACATAATACACTAGACTATGGCTACATAGTACACTAGACTATGGCTACATAGCACACTAGACTATGGCTACATAGTACACTAGACTATGGCTACATAGTACACTAGACTACGGCTACATAACACACTAGACTATGGCTACATAGTACACTAGACTATGGCTACATAGTACACTAGACTATGGCTACATAGCACACTAGACTATGGCTACATAGTACACTAGACTATGGCTACATAGTACACTAGACTATGGCTACATAGCACACTAGACTATGGCTACATAGTACACTAGACTACGGCTACATAGTACACTAGACTACGGCTACATAGTACACTAGACTACGGCTACATAGTACACTAGACTATGGCTACATAGTACACTAGACTATGGCTACATAGTACACTAGACTATGGCTACATAGCACACTAGACTATGGCTACATAGTACACTAGACTACGGCTACATAGTACACTAGACTACGGCTACATAGTACACTAGACTACGGCTACATAGTACACTAGACTATGGCTACATAGTACACTAGACTACGGCTACATAGTACACTAGACTATGGCTACATAGTACACTACACTATGGCTACATAGCACACTAGACTATGGCTACATAGTACACTAGACTATGGCTACATAGCACACTAGACTATGGCTACATAGTACACTAGACTATGGCTACATAGTACACTACACTATGGCTACATAGCACACTAGACTATGGCTACATAGTACACTAGACTACGGCTACATAGCACACTAGACTACGGCTACATAGTACATTAGACTATGGCTACATAGTACACTAGACTATGGCTACATAGCACACTAGACTATGGCTACATAGTACACTAGACTATGGCTACATAGCACACTAGACTATGGCTACATAGTACACTAGACTATGGCTACATAGTACATTAGACTATGGCTACATAGTACACTAGACTACGGCTACATAGCACACTAGACTACGGCTACATAGTACATTAGACTATGGCTACATAGTACACTAGACTATGGCTACATAGTACACTAGACTATGGCTACATAGCACACTAGACTATGGCTACATAGTACACTAGACTATGGCTACATAGCACACTAGACTATGGCTACATAGTACACTAGACTATGGCTACATAGTACATTAGACTATGGCTACATAGCACACTAGACTACGGCTACATAGTACACTAGACTATGGCTACATAGCACACTAGACTATGGCTACATAGTACATTAGACTATGGCTACATAGTACACTAGACTATGGCTACATAGTACACTACACTATGGCTACATAGTACACTAGACTATGGCTACATAGTACACTAGACTATGGCTACATAGTACACTACACTATGGCTACATAGCACACTAGACTATGGCTACATAGTACACTACACTATGGCTACATAGTACACTAGACTATGGCTACATAGTACACTAGACTATGGCTACATAGTACACTAGACTATGGCTACATAGTACACTAGACTATGGCTACATAGTACACTACACTATGGCTACATAGTACACTACACTATGGCTACATAGTACACTAGACTATGGCTACATAGTACACTACACTATGTCTACATAGCACACTAGACTACGGCTACATAGTACACTACACTATGGCTACATAGCACACTAGACTATGGCTACATAGTACACTACACTATGGCTACATAGTACACTAGACTATGGCTACATAGTACACTAGACTATGGCTACATAGTACACTACACTATGTCTACATAGCACACTAGACTACGGCTACATAGTACACTAGACTATGGCTACATAGTACACTAGACTATGGCTACATAGCACACTAGACTATGGCTACATAGTACACTAGACTATGGCTACATAGTACACTAGACTATGGCTACATAGTACACTAGACTATGGCTACATAGCACACTAGACTATGGCTACATAGTACACTAGACTATGGCTACATAGTACACTACACTATGGCTACATAGTACACTACACTATGGCTACATAGCACACTAGACTATGGCTACATAGCACACTAGACTATGGCTACATAGTACACTAGACTATGGCTACATAGTACACTAGACCATGGCTACATAGTACACTAGACTAAGGCTACATAGTACACTAGACTATGGCTACATAGTACACTAGACTATGGCTACATAGTACACTAGACTATGGCTACATAGTACACTAGACTATGGCAACATAGTACACTACACTATGGCTACATAGTACACTAGACTATGGCTACATAGTACACTACACTATGGCTATATAGTACACTAGACTATGGCTACATAGCACACTAGACTATGGCTACATAGTACACTAGACTATGGCTACATAGTACACTAGACTATGGCTACATAGCACACTAGACTATGGCTACATAGCACACTAGACTATGGCTACATAGTACACTACACTATGGCTACATAGTACACTAGACTATGGCTACATAGTACACTAGACTATGGCTACATAGTACACTAGACTATGGCTACATAGTACACTAGACTATGGCTACATAGCACACTAGACTATGGCTACATAGCACACTAGACTATGGCTACATAGTACACTAGACTATGGCTACATAGCACACTAGACTATGGCTACATAGCACACTAGACTATGGCTACATAGTACACTACACTATGGCTACATAGCACACTAGACTATGGCTACATAGCACACTAGACTATGGCTACATAGTACACTAGACTATGGCTACATAGTACACTAGACTATGGCTACATAGTACACTAGACTAAGGCTACATAGTACACTAGACTATGGCTACATAGTACACTAGACTATGGCTACATAGTACACTAGACTATGGCTACATAGTACACTAGACTATGGCTACATAGTACACTAGACTAAGGCTACATAGTACACTAGACTATGGCTACATAGTACACTACACTATGGCTACATAGCACACTAGACTATGGCTACATAGTACACTAGACTATGGCTACATAGCACACTAGACTATGGCTACATAGTACACTAGCCTATGGCTACATAGTACATTAGACTATGGCTACATAGCACACTAGACTATGGCTACATAGCACACTAGACTATGGCTACATAGTACACTAGACTATGGCTACATAGCACACTAGACTATGGCTACATAGTACACTAGACTATTGCTACATAGTACATTAGACTATGGCTACATAGCACACTAGACTACGGCTACATAGTACACTAGACTACGGCTACATAGTACACTAGACTATTGCTACATAGTACATTAGACTATGGCTACATAGTACATTAGACTATGGCTACATTGCACACTAGACTACGGCTACATAGCACACTAGACTATGGCTACATAGTACACTAGACTATTGCTACATAGTACATTAGACTATGGCTACATAGTACATTAGACTATGGCTACATAGCACACTAGACTATGGCTACATAGTACACTAGACTATGGCTACATAGCACACTAGACTATGGCTACATAGTACACTAGACTATGGCTACATAGCACACTAGACTATGGCTACATAGCACACTAGACTATGGCTACATAGTACACTAGACTATGGCTACATAGCACACTAGACTATGGCTACATAGTACACTAGACTATGGCTACATAGCACACTAGACTATGGCTACATAGTACACTAGACTATGGCTACATAGTACACTAGACTATGGCTACATAGCAAACAAGACTATGGCTACATAGTACACTAGACTATGGCTACATAGTACACTAGACTATGGCTACATAGCACACTAGACTATGGCTACATAGTACACTAGACTATGGCTACATAGCACACTAGACTATGGCTACATAGCACACTAGACTATGGCTACATAGCACACTAGACTATGGCTACATAGTACACTAGACTATGGCTACATAGCACACTAGACTATGGCTACATAGTACACTAGACTATGGCTACATAGCACACTAGACTATGGCTACATAGTACACTAGACTATGGCTACATAGTACACTAGACTATGGCTACATAGCACACTAGACTATGGCTACATAGCACACTAGACTATGGCTACATAGTAAACTAGACTATGGCTACATAATACACTAGACTATGGCTACATAGCACACTAGACTATGGCTACATAGCACACTAGACTATGGCTACATAGTACACTAGACTATGGCTACATAGCACACTAGACTATGGCTACATAGCACACTAGACTATGGCTACATAGTACACTAGACTATGGCTACATAGCACACTAGACTATGGCTACATAGTACACTAGACTATGGCTACATAGTACACTAGACTATGGCTACATAGCACACTAGACTATGGCTACATAGTACACTAGACTACGGCTACATAGTACACTAGACTATGGCTACATAGTACACTAGACTATGGCTACATAGTACACTAGACTACGGCTACATAGTACACTAGACTACGGCTACATAGTACACTAGACTATGGCTACATAGTACACTAGACTACGGCTACAAAGTACACTAGACTATGGCTACATAGTACACTACACTATGGCTACATAGCACACTAGACTATGGCTACATAGTACACTAGACTATGGCTACATAGCACACTAGACTATGGCTACATAGTACACTAGACTATGGCTACATAGTACACTACACTATGGCTACATAGTGCACTACACTATGGCTACATAGTACACTAGACTACGGCTACATAGCACACTAGACTACGGCTACATAGTACATTAGACTATGGCTACATAGTACACTAGACTATGGCTACATAGCACACTAGACTATGGCTACATAGTACACTAGACTATGGCTACATAGCACACTAGACTATGGCTACATAGTACACTAGACTATGGCTACATAGTACATTAGACTATGGCTACATAGTACACTAGACTACGGCTACATAGCACACTAGACTACGGCTACATAGTACATTAGACTATGGCTACATAGTACACTAGACTATGGCTACATAGTACACTAGACTATGGCTACATAGCACACTAGACTATGGCTACATAGTACACTAGACTATGGCTACATAGCACACTAGACTATGGCTACATAGTACACTAGACTATGGCTACATAGTACATTAGACTATGGCTACATAGCACACTAGACTACGGCTACATAGTACACTAGACTATGGCTACATAGCACACTAGACTATGGCTACATAGTACATTAGACTATGGCTACATAGTACACTAGACTATGGTTACATAGTACACTACACTATGGCTACATAGTACACTAGACTATGGCTACATAGTACACTACACTATGGCTACATAGTACAGTAGACTATGGCTACATATTACACTAGACTATGGCTACATAGTACACTAGACTATGGCTACATAGCACACTAGACTATGGCTACATAGTACACTAGTCTATGGCTACATAGCACACTAGACTATGGCTACATAGTACACTAGACTATGGCTACATAGTACACTAGACTATGGCTACATAGCACACTAGACTATGGCTACATAGTACACTAGACTATGGCTACATAGTACACTAGACCATGGCTACATAGTACACTAGACTAAGGCTACATAGTACACTAGACTATGGCTACATAGTACACTAGACTATGGCTACATAGTACACTAGACTATGGCTACATAGTACACTACACTATGGCTACATAGTACACTAGACTATGGCTACATAGTACACTACACTATGGCTATATAGTACACTAGACTATGGCTACATAGCACACTAGACTATGGCTACATAGTACACTAGACTATGGCTACATAGTACACTAGACTATGGCTACATAGTACACTAGACTATGGCTACATAGTACACTACACTATGGCTACATAGCACACTAGACTATGGCTACATAGCACACTAGACTATGGCTACATAGCACACTAGACTATGGCTACATAGTACACTACACTATGGCTACATAGCACACTAGACTATGGCTACATAGCACACTAGACTACGGCTACATAGTACACTAGACTATGGCTACATAGCACACTAGACTATGGCTACATAGTACACTAGACTATGGCTACATAGTACACTAGACTATGGCTACATAGTACACTAGACTATGGCTACATAGTACACTAGACTAAGGCTACATAGTACACTAGACTATGGCTACATAGTACACTAGACTACGGCTACATAGTACACTAGACTACGGCTACATAGTACACTAGACTATGGCTACATAGTACACTAGACTACGGCTACAAAGTACACTAGACTATGGCTACATAGTACACTACACTATGGCTACATAGCACACTAGACTATGGCTACATAGTACACTAGACTATGGCTACATAGTACACTAGACTATGGCTACATAGTACACTACACTATGGCTACATAGTGCACTACACTATGGCTACATAGTACACTAGACTACGGCTACATAGCACACTAGACTACGGCTACATAGTACATTAGACTATGGCTACATAGTACACTAGACTATGGCTACATAGCACACTAGACTATGGCTACATAGTACACTAGACTATGGCTACATAGCACACTAGACTATGGCTACATAGTACACTAGACTATGGCTACATAGTACATTAGACTATGGCTACATAGTACACTAGACTACGGCTACATAGCACACTAGACTACGGCTACATAGTACATTAGACTATGGCTACATAGTACACTAGACTATGGCTACATAGTACACTAGACTATGGCTACATAGCACACTAGACTATGGCTACATAGTACACTAGACTATGGCTACATAGCACACTAGACTATGGCTACATAGTACACTAGACTATGGCTACATAGTACATTAGACTATGGCTACATAGCACACTAGACTACGGCTACATAGTACACTAGACTATGGCTACATAGCACACTAGACTATGGCTACATAGTACATTAGACTATGGCTACATAGTACACTAGACTATGGCTACATAGTACACTACACTATGGCTACATAGTACACTAGACTATGGCTACATAGTACACTACACTATGGCTACATAGTACAGTAGACTATGGCTACATATTACACTAGACTATGGCTACATAGTACACTAGACTATGGCTACATAGCACACTAGACTATGGCTACATAGTACACTAGACTATGGCTACATAGCACACTAGACTATGGCTACATAGTACACTAGACTATGGCTACATAGTACACTAGACTATGGCTACATAGCACACTAGACTATGGCTACATAGTACACTAGACTATGGCTACATAGCACACTAGACTATGGCTACATAGTACACTAGACTATGGCTACATAGTACACTAGACCATGGCTACATAGTACACTAGACTAAGGCTACATAGTACACTAGACTATGGCTACATAGTACACTAGACTATGGCTACATAGTACACTAGACTATGGCTACATAGTACACTAGACTATGGCTACATAGTACACTACACTATGGCTACATAGTACACTAGACTATGGCTACATAGTACACTACACTATGGCTATATAGTACACTAGACTATGGCTACATAGCACACTAGACTATGGCTACATAGTACACTAGACTATGGCTACATAGTACACTAGACTATGGCTACATAGTACACTAGACTATGGCTACATAGTACACTACACTATGGCTACATAGCACACTAGACTATGGCTACATAGTACACTACACTATGGCTACATAGCACACTAGACTATGGCTACATAGCACACTAGACTATGGCTACATAGTACACTAGACTATGGCTACATAGTACACTAGACTATGGCTACATAGTACACTAGACTAAGGCTACATAGTACACTAGACTATGGCTACATAGTACACTAGACTATGGCTACATAGTACACTAGACTATGGCTACATAGTACACTAGACTATGGCTACATAGTACACTAGACTAAGGCTACATAGTACACTAGACTATGGCTACATAGTACACTACACTATGGCTACATAGCACACTAGACTATGGCTACATAGTACACTAGACTATGGCTACATAGCACACTAGACTATGGCTACATAGTACACTAGCCTATGGCTACATAGTACATTAGACTATGGCTACATAGCACACTAGACTATGGCTACATAGCACACTAGACTATGGCTACATAGTACACTAGACTATGGCTACATAGCACACTAGACTATGGCTACATAGTACACTAGACTATTGCTACATAGTACATTAGACTATGGCTACATAGCACACTAGACTACGGCTACATAGTACACTAGACTACGGCTACATAGTACACTAGACTATTGCTACATAGTACATTAGACTATGGCTACATAGTACATTAGACTATGGCTACATAGCACACTAGACTACGGCTACATAGCACACTAGACTATGGCTACATAGTACACTAGACTATTGCTACATAGTACATTAGACTATGGCTACATAGTACATTAGACTATGGCTACATAGCACACTAGACTATGGCTACATAGTACACTAGACTATGGCTACATAGCACACTAGACTATGGCTACATAGCACACTAGACTATGGCTACATAGCACACTAGACTATGGCTACATAGTACACTAGACTATGGCTACATAGCACACTAGACTATGGCTACATAGTACACTAGACTATGGCTACATAGCACACTAGACTATGGCTACATAGTACACTAGACTATGGCTACATAGTACACTAGACTATGGCTACATAGCAAACAAGACTATGGCTACATAGTACACTAGACTATGGCTACATAGTACACTAGACTATGGCTACATAGCACACTAGACTATGGCTACATAGTACACTAGACTATGGCTACATAGCACACTAGACTATGGCTACATAGCACACTAGACTATGGCTACATAGCACACTAGACTATGGCTACATAGTACACTAGACTATGGCTACATAGTACACTAGACTATGGCTACATAGTACACTAGACTATGGCTACATAGCACACTAGACTATGGCTACATAGTACACTAGACTATGGCTACATAGCACACTAGACTATGGCTACATAGTACACTAGACTATGGCTACATAGTACACTAGACTATGGCTACATAGCACACTAGACTATGGCTACATAGCACACTAGACTATGGCTACATAGTAAACTAGACTATGGCTACATAATACACTAGACTATGGCTACATAGCACACTAGACTATGGCTACATAGCACACTAGACTATGGCTACATAGTACACTAGACTATGGCTACATAGCACACTAGACTATGGCTACATAGCACACTAGACTATGGCTACATAGTACACTAGACTATGGCTACATAGTACACTAGACTACGGCTACATAACAAACTAGACTATGGCTACATAGTACACTAGACTATGGCTACATAGTACACTAGACTATGGCTACATAGCACACTAGACTATGGCTACATAGTACACTAGACTATGGCTACATAGTACACTAGACTATGGCTACATAGCACACTAGACTATGGCTACATAGTACACTAGACTACGGCTACATAGTACACTAGACTATGGCTACATAGTACACTAGACTATGGCTACATAGTACACTAGACTACGGCTACATAGTACACTAGACTACGGCTACATAGTACACTAGACTATGGCTACATAGTACAGTAGACTACGGCTACAAAGTACACTAGACTATGGCTACATAGTACACTACACTATGGCTACATAGCACACTAGACTATGGCTACATAGTACACTAGACTATGGCTACATAGCACACTAGACTATGGCTACATAGTACACTAGACTATGGCTACATAGTACATTAGACTATGGCTACATAGTACACTAGACTACGGCTACATAGCACACTAGACTACGGCTACATAGTACATTAGACTATGGCTACATAGTACACTAGACTATGGCTACATAGTACATTAGACTATGGCTACATAGCACACTAGACTATGGCTACATAGTACAGTAGACTATGGCTACATATTACACTAGACTATGGCTACATAGTACACTAGACTATGGCTACATAGCACACTAGACTATGGCTACATAGTACACTAGACTATGGCTACATAGTACACTAGACTATGGCTACATAGCACACTAGACTATGGCTACATAGCACACTAGACTATGGCTACATAGTACACTAGACTATGGCTACATAGCACACTAGACTATGGCTACATAGTACACTACACTATGGCTACATAGTACACTAGACTATGGCTACATAGTACACTACACTATGGCTACATAATACACTAGACTATGGCTACATAGTACACTAGACTATGGCTACATAGTACACTAGACTATGGCTACATAGCACACTAGACTATGGCTACATAGTACACTACACTATGGCTACATAGTACACTACACTATGGCTACATAGCACACTAGACTATGGCTACATAGCACACTAGACTACGGCTACATAGCACACTAGACTATGGCTACATAGCACACTAGACTATGGCTACATAGTACACTAGACTATGGCTACATAGTACACTAGACTAAGGCTACATAGTACACTAGACTATGGCTACATAGTACACTAGACTATGGCTACATAGTACACTAGACTATGGCTACATAGCACACTAGACTATGGCTACATAGCACACTAGACTATGGCTACATAGTACACTAGACTATGGCTACATAGCACACTAGACTATGGCTACATAGTACACTAGACTATGGCTACAAAGTACACTAGACTATGGCTACATAGCACACTAGACTATGGCTACATAGTACACTAGACTATGGCTACATAGTACACTACACTATGGCTACATAGTACACTAGACTATGGCTACATAGTACACTAGACTATGGCTACATAGTACACTAGACTATGGCTACATAGTACACTAGACTATGGCTACATAGTACACTAGACTATGGCTACATAGTACACTACACTATGGCTACATAGTACACTAGACTATGGCTACATAGTACACTAGACTATGGCTACATAGCACACTAGACTATGGCTACATAGTACACTAGACTACGGCTACATAGTACACTAGACTACGGCTACATAGTACACTAGACTACGGCTACATAGTACACTAGACTATGGCTACATAGTACACTAGACTACGGCTACATAGTACACTAGACTATGGCTACATAGTACACTACACTATGGCTACATAGCACACTAGACTATGGCTACATAGTACACTAGACTATGGCTACATAGCACACTAGACTATGGCTACATAGTACACTAGACTATGGCTACATAGTACACTACACTATGGCTACATAGTACACTAGACTATGGCTACATAGTACACTAGACTATGGCTACATAGTACACTAGACTATGGCTACATAGTGCACTACACTATGGCTACATAGTACACTAGACTACGGCTACATAGCACACTAGACTACGGCTACATAGTACATTAGACTATGGCTACATAGTACACTAGACTATGGCTACATAGCACACTAGACTATGGCTACATAGTACACTAGACTATGGCTACATAGCACACTAGACTATGGCTACATAGTACACTAGACTATGGCTACATAGTACATTAGACTATGGCTACATAGTACACTAGACTACGGCTACATAGCACACTAGACTATGGCTACATAGTACACTAGACTATGGCTACATAGTACACTAGACTATGGCTACATAGTACACTAGACTATGGCTACATAGTACACTAGACTATGGCTACATAGCACACTAGACTATGGCTACATAGTACACTAGACTATGGCTACATAGCACACTAGACTATGGCTACATAGTACACTAGACTATGGCTACATAGTACACTAGACTATGGCTACATAGCACACTAGACTACGGCTACATAGTACACTAGACTATGGCTACATAGCACACTAGACTATGGCTACATAGTACATTAGACTATGGCTACATAGTACACTAGACTATGGCTACATAGTACACTAGACTATGGCTACATAGTACACTAGACTATGGCTACATAGTACACTACACTATGGCTACATAGTACACTAGACTATGGCTACATATTACACTACACTATGGCTACATAGCACACTAGACTATGGCTACATAGTACACTAGACTATGGCTACATAGTACACTACACTATGGCTACATAGTACACTAGACTATGGCTACATAGTACACTAGACTATGGCTACATAGTACACTAGACTATGGCTACATAGTACACTAGACTATGGCTACATAGCACACTAGACTATGGCTACATAGTACACTACACTATGGCTACATAGCACACTAGACTATGGCTACATAGCACACTAGACTATGGCTACATAGTACACTAGACTATGGCTACATAGTACACTAGACTATGGCTACATAGTACACTAGACTATGGCTACATAGTACACTAGACTACGGCTACATAGCACACTAGACTATGGCTACATAGTACACTAGACTATGGCTACATAGTACACTAGACTATGGCTACATAGCACACTAGACTATGGCTACATAGTACACTACACTATGGCTACATAGCACACTAGACTATGGCTACATAGCACACTAGACTATGGCTACATAGTACACTACACTATGGCTACATAGTACACTAGACTATGGCTACATAGTACACTAGACTATGGCTACATAGTACACTAGACTATGGCTACATAGCACACTAGACTATGGCTACATAGTACACTACACTATGGCTACATAGCACACTAGACTATGGCTACATAGCACACTAGACTATGGCTACATAGTACACTACACTATGGCTACATAGCACACTAGACTATGGCTACATAGCACACTAGACTATGGCTACATAGTACACTAGACTATGGCTACATAGCACACTAGACTATGGCTACATAGCACACTAGACTATGGCTACATAGCACACTAGACTATGGCTACATAGTACACTAGACTAAGGCTACATAGTACACTAGACTATGGCTACATAGTACACTAGACTATGGCTACATAGTACACTAGACTATGGCTACATAGTACACTACACTATGGCTACATAGTACACTAGACTATGGCTACATAGTACACTACACTATGGCTACATAGCACACTAGACTATGGCTACATAGTACACTAGACTATGGCTACATAGCACACTAGACTATGGCTACATAGTACACTAGCCTATGGCTACATAGTACATTAGACTATGGCTACATAGCACACTAGACTATGGCTACATAGCACACTAGACTATGGCTACATAGTACACTAGACTATGGCTACATAGCACCCTAGACTATGGCTACATAGTACACTAGACTATTGCTACATAGTACATTAGACTATGGCTACATAGCACACTAGACTACGGCTACATAGTACACTAGACTATTGCTACATAGTACATTAGACTATGGCTACATAGTACATTAGACTATGGCTACATAGCACACTAGACTACGGCTACATAGCACACTAGACTATGGCTACATAGTACACTAGACTATTGCTACATAGTACATTAGACTATGGCTACATAGTACATTAGACTATGGCTACATAGCACACTAGACTATGGCTACATAGTACACTAGACTATGGCTACATAGCACACTAGACTATGGCTACATAGTACACTAGACTATGGCTACATAGCACACTAGACTATGGCTACATAGCACACTAGACTATGGCTACATAGCACACTAGACTATGGCTACATAGTACACTAGACTATGGCTACATAGCACACTAGACTATGGCTACATAGTACACTAGACTATGGCTACATAGCACACTAGACTATGGCTACATAGTACACTAGACTATGGCTACATAGTACACTAGACTATGGCTACATAGCACACTAGACTATGGCTACATAGCACACTAGACTATGGCTACATAGTAAACTAGACTATGGCTACATAATACACTAGACTATGGCTACATAGCACACTAGACTATGGCTACATAGCACACTAGACTATGGCTACATAGTACACTAGACTATGGCTACATAGCACACTAGACTATGGCTACATAGCACACTAGACTATGGCTACATAGTACACTAGACTATGGCTACATAGTACACTAGACTACGGCTACATAACACACTAGACTATGGCTACATAGTACACTAGACTATGGCTACATAGTACACTAGACTATGGCTACATAGCACACTAGACTATGGCTACATAGTACACTAGACTATGGCTACATAGTACACTAGACTATGGCTACATAGCACACTAGACTATGGCTACATAGTACACTAGACTACGGCTACATAGTACACTAGACTATGGCTACATAGTACACTAGACTATGGCTACATAGTACACTAGACTACGGCTACATAGTACACTAGACTACGGCTACATAGTACACTAGACTATGGCTACATAGTACACTAGACTACGGCTACATAGTACACTAGACTATGGCTACATAGTACACTACACTATGGCTACATAGCACACTAGACTATGGCTACATAGTACACTAGACTATGGCTACATAGCACACTAGACTATGGCTACATAGTACACTAGACTATGGCTACATAGTACACTACACTATGGCTACATAGTGCACTACACTATGGCTACATAGTACACTAGACTACGGCTACATAGCACACTAGACTACGGCTACATAGTACATTAGACTATGGCTACATAGTACACTAGACTATGGCTACATAGCACACTAGACTATGGCTACATAGTACACTAGACTATGGCTACATAGCACACTAGACTATGGCTACATAGTACACTAGACTATGGCTACATAGTACATTAGACTATGGCTACATAGTACACTAGACTACGGCTACATAGCACACTAGACTACGGCTACATAGTACATTAGACTATGGCTACATAGTACACTAGACTATGGCTACATAGTACACTAGACTATGGCTACATATTACACTAGACTATGGCTACATAGTACACTAGACTATGGCTACATAGCACACTAGACTATGGCTACATAGTACACTAGACTATGGCTACATAGCACACTAGACTTTGGCTACATAGTACACTAGACTATGGCTACATAGTACACTAGACTATGGCTACATAGCACACTAGACTATGGCTACATAGTACACTAGACTATGGCTACATAGTACACTAGACTATGGCTACATAGTACACTACACTATGGCTACATAGCACACTAGACTAGGGCTACATAGTACACTAGACTATGGCTACATAGTACACTAGACTATGGCTACATAGTACACTAGACTATGGCTACATAGTACACTACACTATGGCTACATAGTACACTAGACTATGGCTACATAGCACACTAGACTACGGCTACATAGTACACTAGACTACGGCTACATAGTACACTAGACTATGGCTACATAGTACACTAGACTACGGCTACATAGTACACTAGACTATGGCTACATAGTACACTACACTATGGCTACATAGCACACTAGACTATGGCTACATAGTACACTAGACTATGGCTACATAGTACACTAGACTATGGCTACATAGCACACTAGACTATGGCTACATAGTACACTAGACTATGGCTACATAGTACACTACACTATGGCTACATAGTACACTAGACTACGGCTACATAGCACACTAGACTACGGCTACATAGTACATTAGACTATGGCTACATAGTACACTAGACTATGGCTACATAGCACACTAGACTATGGCTACATAGTACACTAGACTATGGCTACATAGCACACTAGACTATGGCTACATAGTACACTAGACTATGGCTACATAGTACATTAGACTATGGCTACATAGTACACTAGACTACGGCTACATAGCACACTAGACTATGGCTACATAGTACACTAGACTATGGCTACATAGCACACTAGACTATGGCTACATAGTACACTAGACTATGGCTACATAGCACACTAGACTATGGCTACATAGTACACTAGACTATGGCTACATAGTACACTAGACTATGGCTACATAGTACACTAGACTATGGCTACATAGTACACTACACTATGGCTATATAGTACACTAGACTATGGCTACATAGCACACTAGACTATGGCTACATAGTACACTAGACTATGGCTACATAGTACACTAGACTATGGCTACATAGTACACTAGACTATGGCTACATAGCACACTAGACTATGGCTACATAGTACACTAGACTATGGCTACATAGTACACTACACTATGGCTATATAGTACACTAGACTATGGCTACATAGCACACTAGACTATGGCTACATAGTACACTAGACTATGGCTACATAGTACACTAGACTATGGCTACATAGTACACTAGACTATGGCTACATAGCACACTAGACTATGGCTACATAGTACACTACACTATGGCTACATAGTACACTAGACTATGGCTACATAGTACACTACACTATGGCTACATAGTACACTAGACTATGGCTACATAGTACACTAGACTATGGCTACATAGTACACTAGACTATGGCTACATAGTACACTACACTATGGCTACATAGCACACTAGACTATGGCTACATAGCACACTAGACTATGGCTACATAGTACACTAGACTATGGCTACATAGTACACTAGACTATGGCTACATAGCACACTAGACTATGGCTACATAGCACACTAGACTATGGCTACATAGTACACTAGACTATGGCTACATAGTACACTAGACTAAGGCTACATAGTACACTAGACTATGGCTACATAGTACACTAGACTATGGCTACATAGTACACTAGACTATGGCTACATAGTACACTACACTATGGCTACATAGTACACTAGACTATGGCTACATAGTACACTAGACTATGGCTACATAGTACACTAGCCTATGGCTACATAGTACATTAGACTATGGCTACATAGCACACTAGACTATGGCTACATAGCACACTAGACTATGGCTACATAGCACACTAGACTATGGCTACATAGTACACTAGACTATGGCTACATAGTACACTAGACTAAGGCTACATAGTACACTAGACTATGGCTACATAGTACACTACACTATGGCTACATAGTACACTAGACTATGGCTACATAGTACACTACACTATGGCTACATAGCACACTAGACTATGGCTACATAGTACACTAGACTATGGCTACATAGCACACTAGACTATGGCTACATAGTACACTAGCCTATGGCTACATAGTACATTAGACTATGGCTACATAGCACACTAGACTATGGCTACATAGCACACTAGACTATGGCTACATAGTACACTAGACTATGGCTACATAGCACCCTAGACTATGGCTACATAGTACACTAGACTATTGCTACATAGTACATTAGACTATGGCTACATAGCACACTAGACTACGGCTACATAGTACACTAGACTACGGCTACATAGTACACTAGACTATTGCTACATAGTACATTAGACTATGGCTACATAGTACATTAGACTATGGCTACATAGCACACTAGACTACGGCTACATAGCACACTAGACTATGGCTACATAGTACACTAGACTATTGCTACATAGTACATTAGACTATGGCTACATAGTACATTAGACTATGGCTACATAGCACACTAGACTATGGCTACATAGTACACTAGACTATGGCTACATAGCACACTAGACTATGGCTACATAGTACACTAGACTATGGCTACATAGCACACTAGACTATGGCTACATAGCACACTAGACTATGGCTACATAGTACACTAGACTATGGCTACATAGCACACTAGACTATGGCTACATAGTACACTAGACTATGGCTACATAGCACACTAGACTATGGCTACATAGTACACTAGACTATGGCTACATAGTACACTAGACTATGGCTACATAGCACACTAGACTATGGCTACATAGCACACTAGACTATGGCTACATAGTAAACTAGACTATGGCTACATAATACACTAGACTATGGCTACATAGCACACTAGACTATGGCTACATAGCACACTAGACTATGGCTACATAGTACACTAGACTATGGCTACATAGCACACTAGACTATGGCTACATAGCACACTAGACTATGGCTACATAGTACACTAGACTATGGCTACATAGTACACTAGACTATGGCTACATAATACACTAGACTATGGCTACATAGTACACTAGACTACGGCTACATAACACACTAGACTATGGCTACATATTACACTAGACTATGGCTACATAGTACACTAGACTATGGCTACATAGCACACTAGACTATGGCTACATAGTACACTAGACTATGGCTACATAGTACACTAGACTATGGCTACATAGCACACTAGACTATGGCTACATAGCACACTAGACTATGGCTACATAGTACACTAGACTATGGCTACATAGTACACTAGACTATGGCTACATAGCACACTAGACTATGGCTACATAGCACACTAGACTACGGCTACATAGTACACTAGACTATGGCTACATAGTACACTAGACTATGGCTACATAGTACACTAGACTACGGCTACATAGTACACTAGACTACGGCTACATAGTACACTAGACTATGGCTACATAGTACACTAGACTACGGCTACATAGTACACTAGACTATGGCTACATAGTACACTACACTATGGCTACATAGCACACTAGACTATGGCTACATAGTACACTAGACTATGGCTACATAGCACACTAGACTATGGCTACATAGTACACTAGACTATGGCTACATAGTACACTACACTATGGCTACATAGTACACTAGACTACGGCTACATAGCACACTAGACTACGGCTACATAGTACATTAGACTATGGCTACATAGTAGACTAGACTATGGCTACATAGCACACTAGACTATGGCTACATAGTACACTAGACTATGGCTACATAGCACACTAGACTATGGCTACATAGTACACTAGACTATGGCTACATAGCACACTAGACTATGGCTACATAGTACACTAGACTATGGCTACATAGTACATTAGACTATGGCTACATAGTACACTAGACTACGGCTACATAGCACACTAGACTACGGCTACATAGTACATTAGACTATGGCTACATAGTACACTAGACTATGGCTACATAGTACACTAGACTATGGCTACATATTACACTAGACTATGGCTACATAGTACACTAGACTATGGCTACATAGCACACTAGACTATGGCTACATAGTACACTAGACTATGGCTACATAGCACACTAGACTATGGCTACATAGTACACTAGACTATGGCTACATAGTACACTAGACTATGGCTACATAGCACACTAGACTATGGCTACATAGTACACTAGACTATGGCTACATAGCACACTAGACTATGGCTACATAGTACACTACACTATGGCTACATAGTACACTAGACTATGGCTACATAGTACACTACACTTTGGCTACATAATACACTAGACTATGGCTACATAGTACACTAGACTATGGCTACATAGTACACTAGACTATGGCTACATAGCACACTAGACTATGGCTACATAGTACACTAGACTATGGCTACATAGCACACTAGACTATGGCTACATAGCACACTAGACTATGGCTACATAGTACACTAGACTATGGCTACATAGCACACTAGACTATGGCTACATAGCACACTAGACTTTGGCTACATAGTACACTAGACTATGGCTACATAGTACACTAGACTATGGCTACATAGCACACTAGACTATGGCTACATAGTACACTAGACTATGGCTACATAGTACACTAGACTATGGCTACATAGTACACTACACTATGGCTACATAGCACACTAGACTATGGCTACATAGCACACTAGACTATGGCTACATAGTACACTAGACTATGGCTACATAGTACACTAGACTATGGCTACATAGTACACTACACTATGGCTACATAGTACACTAGACTATGGCTACATAGCACACTAGACTATGGCTACATAGTACACTAGACTATGGCTACATAGCACACTAGACTATGGCTACATAGTACACTAGACTATGGCTACATAGCACACTAGACTATGGCTACATAGCACACTAGACTATGGCTACATAGTACACTAGACTATGGCTACATAGCACACTAGACTATGGCTACATAGTACACTAGACTATGGCTACATAGTACACTAGACTATGGCTACATAGTACACTAGACTATGGCTACATAGTACACTAGACTATGGCTACATAGCACACTAGACTATGGCTACATAGTACACTAGACTATGGCTACATAGTACACTAGACTATGGCTACATAGTACACTACACTATGGCTACATAGCACACTAGACTATGGCTACATAGTACACTAGACTATGGCTACATAGTACACTAGACTATGGCTACATAGTACACTAGACTATGGCTACATAGTACACTACACTATGGCTACATAGTACACTAGACTATGGCTACATAGCACACTAGACTATGGCTACATAGTACACTAGACTATGGCTACATAGTACACTAGACTATGGCTACATAGTACACTAGATTATGGCTACATAGCACACTAGACTATGGCTACATAGTACACTAGACTATGGCTACATAGTACACTAGACTATGGCTACATAGTACACTAGACTATGGCTACATAGTACACTAGACTATGGCTACATAGTACACTAGACTATGGCTACATAGTACACTAGACTATGGCTACATAGTACACTAGACTATGGCTACATAGTACACTAGACTATGGCTACATAGTACACTAGACTACGGCTACATAGTACACTAGACTATGGCTACATAGCACACTAGACTATGGCTACATAGCACACTAGACTATGGCTACATAGCACACTAGACTATGGCTACATAGTACACTAGACTATGGCTACATAGTACACTAGACTATGGCTACATAGTACACTAGACTATGGCTACATAGTACACTAGACTATGGCTACATAGTACACTAGACTATGGCTACATAGCACACTAGACTATGGCTACATAGTACACTAGACTATGGCTACATAGTACACTACACTATGGCTACATAGTACACTAGACTATGGCTACATAGCACACTAGACTATGGCTACATAGTACACTAGACTATGGCTACATAGTACACTAGACTATGGCTACATAGCACACTAGACTATGGCTACATAGTACACTAGACTATGGCTACATAGAACACTAGACTATGGCTACATAGTACACTAGACTATGGCTACATAGCACACTAGACTATGGCTACATAGCACACTAGACTATGGCTACATAGTACACTAGACTATGGCTACATAGTACACTAGACTATGGCTACATAGTACACTACACTATGGCTACATAGTACACTAGACTATGGCTACATAGTACACTAGACTATGGCTACATAGTACACTAGACTATGGCTACATAGCACACTAGACTATGGCTACATAGCACACTAGACTATGGCTACATAGTACACTAGACTATGGCTACATAGTACACTAGACTATGGCTACATAGTACACTAGACTATGGCTACATAGCACACTAGACTATGGCTACATAGTACACTAGACTACGGCTACATAGTACACTAGACTATGGCTACATAGCACACTAGACTATGGCTACATAGTACACTAGACTATGGCTACATAGTACACTAGACTATGGCTACATAGTACACTAGACTATGGCTACATAGTACACTAGACTACGGCTACATAGTACACTAGACTATGGCTACATAGTACACTACACTATGGCTACATAGTACACTAGACTATGGCTACATAGCACACTAGACTATGGCTACATAGTACACTAGACTATGGCTACATAGTACACTAGACTATGGCTACATAGTACACTAGACTATGGCTACATAGTACACTAGACTATGGCTACATAGTACACTACACTATGGCTACATAGTACACTAGACTATGGCTACATAGCACACTAGACTATGGCTACATAGCACACTAGACTATGGCTACATAGTACACTAGACTATGGCTACATAGTACACTAGACTATGGCTACATAGTACACTAGACTATGGCTACATAGTACACTAGACTATGGCTACATAGTACACTAGACTATGGCTACATAGTACACTAGACTATGGCTACATAGCACACTAGACTATGGCTACATAGCACACTAGACTATGGCTACATAGTACACTAGACTATGGCTACATAGTACACTAGACTATGGCTACATAGTACACTAGACTATGGCTACATAGTACACTAGACTACGGCTACATAGTACACTAGACTATGGCTACATAGCACACTAGACTATGGCTACATAGCACACTAGACTATGGCTACATAGTACACTAGACTATGGCTACATAGTACACTAGACTATGGCTACATAGTACACTAGACTATGGCTACATAGTACACTAGACTATGGCTACATAGTACACTAGACTATGGCTACATAGCACACTAGACTATGGCTACATAGTACACTAGACTATGGCTACATAGTACACTAGACTATGGCTACATAGTACACTACACTATGGCTACATAGTACACTAGACTATGGCTACATAGCACACTAGACTATGGCTACATAGTACACTAGACTATGGCTACATAGCACACTAGACTATGGCTACATAGTACACTAGACTATGGCTACATAGAACACTAGACTATGGCTACATAGTACACTAGACTATGGCTACATAGCACACTAGACTATGGCTACATAGCACACTAGACTATGGCTACATAGTACACTAGACTATGGCTACATAGTACACTAGACTATGGCTACATAGTACACTACACTATGGCTACATAGTACACTAGACTATGGCTACATAGTACACTAGACTATGGCTACATAGTACACTAGACTATGGCTACATAGTACACTAGACTATGGCTACATAGTACACTAGACTATGGCTACATAGCACACTAGACTATGGCTACATAGTACACTAGACTATGGCTACATAGTACACTAGACTATGGCTACATAGTACACTAGACTATGGCTACATAGTACACTAGACTATGGCTACATAGTACACTAGACTATGGCTACATAGTACACTAGACTATGGCTACATAGCACACTAGACTATGGCTACATAGTACACTAGACTATGGCTACATAGAACACTAGACTATGGCTACATAGTACACTAGACTATGGCTACATAGCACACTAGACTATGGCTACATAGCACACTAGACTATGGCTACATAGTACACTAGACTATGGCTACATAGTACACTAGACTATGGCTACATAGTACACTACACTATGGCTACATAGTACACTAGACTATGGCTACATAGCACACTAGACTATGGCTACATAGTACACTAGACTATGGCTACATAGTACACTAGACTATGGCTACATAGCACACTAGACTATGGCTACATAGCACACTAGACTATGACTACATAGTACACTAGACTATGGCTACATAGTACACTAGACTATGACTACATAGTACACTAGACTATGGCTACATAGTACACTAGACTATGGCTACATAGTACACTAGACTATGGCTACATAGTACACTAGACTATGGCTACATAGCACACTAGACTATGGCTACATAGTACACTAGACTATGGCTACATAGTACACTAGACTATGGCTACATAGTACACTAGACTATGGCTACATAGTACACTAGACTATGGCTACATAGTACACTAGACTATGGCTACATAGTACACTAGACTATGGCTACATAGTACACTAGACTATGGCTACATAGCACACTAGACTATGGCTACATAGTACACTAGACTATGGCTACATAGTACACTAGACTATGGCTACATAGTACACTAGACTATGGCTACATAGTACACTACACTATGGCTACATAGTACACTAGACTATGGCTACATAGTACACTAGACTATGGCTACATAGTACACTAGACTATGGCTACATAGCACACTAGACTATGGCTACGCTATGCTTCACTACCAGACCTGGGGGGGGGGGTAATGAAAGATAAATCAACACCTGACAATGTAAAACAGTTTCAGCAACTAAACTCAAGAGACAGCCTTCTGATTGGCTGTGCAAGGCAGCGCAGGCTGAGCCCTCTCTCTATGAAGTCACGTGGTTTACAAGAAGCCTGCAGCTGCACTACCTGCTTGTGGCCAGCAGGGGGCAGCGCTGTTTAAAGGCATTTTATTATAGCTGTCTAGCACCAGTATTATGAATGAATGAATGAATGAATGAATGAATGAATGGACTTTATTGTCATTGCTACAGTACAGGTACCAAACAACGAAATGTAGGAGGGGTGGCTCCCCTGGTGTTAGGAAAGGGAAGAAAAAAAAACACTTTTAAAAAAAAAATCACAAGAAGGGAAGGAGCTGGTTTACATAAATAAAGGCTATGTACACTATCCACTGTACTATACTGTACAGATAGACGACTAGGGTTGTCATATTGCACAATAGTATTGTTTCACGTTATTTAAAGTGTCACAGTTTGCAGGCTTGAAATTTACATGTTTGTGCCTCAGCACTACACCTGATTTTTTTTCTTTCAGTCCAGCAGCTGCCATACAATCCGTCCAGACTGTCCAGGGCCCAGAACTTAGGTCTTTGCTGTGTTCAGGGCCTGGACGGCCCTGTGGTAGAAGCTGTTCTTCAGTCTGTTTGTCTTAGCGGCCAGGGTCCTGAACCGCCTTTTCGAGGGCAGCCTGGTAAAGTGTACGTACCCAGGGTGGGTCGGGTCCCTGGAGATCTTGGAGGCCCTCCTGAGACAGCGTGTGTTGTACAGCTCTTCCAGAGAGGGGAGGGGGGCGCCGGTGATCTTCTGTGCTGTTCTCACGACTCTCTGTAGCGCATTTCTCTCTGCTGTTGTGCAGCTGGAGAACCAGTTGCAGATGCCGTAGGTGAGGATGCTCTCCACTGCGCCGCGGTAAAAGGTCACCAGTATCTCCTGCTTGCTGTGTTCCTTCCTGAGGACTCTCAGGGTGTATAGCCGCTGTTGTGCCCTCTTGATGGTGCCTTTTGTGTTGTCCTTCTAGGTCAGGTCATCCCGCATGTGCATCCCCAGGAATCGGAGGGTTGAGACTCTCTCCACGCTCTCTCCGTCGATGAGCAGGGGCTGGATCTCGGACTTTTTCCTCCTGAAGTCTACGATGATTTCCTGGGTCTTTGACTTGTTCAGCAGCAGGTTGTTAACCTTGCACAGCTTGCTCAGTTGCTCTACCTCATCCCTGTACGCCGCCTCGTCCCCCCCCGAGATACATCCCACCACGGTGGTGTCGTCTGCAAACTTTACGATGGAGTTGCTGGGGTGGACAGTTTCTGAACAAGTAGGTGTTAAGTTGTAGTAGGAGGAGACTTCTAGCTCCCCTATAATAGTGGATAGAGCAAGGCCAGGGAGGTCATACAGGCGACTGTGAGAACACCTGTCAGTCGTTGTCATTAGTGCTCGTTAGTGGGGAGTGGCTACAAGCCTGCTAGTGTCCATAAATATCTGGCCTGTCTGAGAGCGACAGCCCCTGCGACAGCCTCCTGACACTAAGACTCGTGACACTAAGACAAGGGAGTCTATCTGTGGGAGTCTAAGACTCGTGACAACAAGACAAGGGAGTCTATCTGTGGGAGTCTAAGACTCGTGACAACAAGACAAGGGAGTCTATCTGTGGGAGTCCATCGAGGAAGGCCTGAGAGGAAGCCGGAAGCCAGGATACTAGGTACCTTCTCTTCCAGTTGTTTGTAGTGTTGCTGCTGTCTTCTCAAGTCACTCCGGTCTACTGAGTGCGCTTAGCTAGTCCTAGTTCTGTTGGTTCTTTAGCCCTCTTCCCCTCTACAGACTTTGCCACAATGTGCTTTCTCCCTATCCCTGTTCTTCTGACACTCAGGAGGACACCTAGATGCTACACCCCCCCTCGCAAACCTTCCAATCTCATCTACCCACCTCTTTCTACTGACCATGACTTTATCGCCGCAGGCGGTCTCTGGAATTGCCAGTCCGCGGTCCGGAAAGCTGACGCTATCTCAGCTTATGCATCTCTTATGGCCCTCAATTTCCTTGCTCTCACTGAGACCTGGATCACACCAGAAAACACAGCTACACCAGCAGCCCTCTCTGCCGCCTACTCCTTTTCTCATTCCCCTAGACCCTCTGGTCGAGGGGGAGGCACAGGACTCCTCATCTCGCCCAAGTGGTCACACACTGTCCTTCCCCTGGCACACTTGTCTACATCCTCCTTTGAATTTCATGCTGCTTTTGTCTCTTCCCCGGTCAAACTCCACATTGTCGTCATCTATCGCCCCCCAGGCCAACTCGGTGACTTCCTAGGCGAGATGGATGGCCTTCTCAGCTCTTTTCCTGATGATGGCACTCCGCTCGTACTACTAGGTGACTTCAATTTCCAATCTGAGAAGCTTCTCTCATCTGGAGTACTTGACCTTCTCCTCTCCTTCGGCCTTACCCTGTCCCCCTCTCCTCCGACTCATAAGGCAGGCAATCAGCTCGACCTTGTCTTCACCAGATCTTCCCACACTTCCAACCTTACCGTTACCCCTCTTCCAGTTTCTGATCACCACTTTATATCCTTCTCCCTTCCACTCAAAACTTCCTCTTCCCTCTCAGCCTCTAACCACTTAAGACCCTCTCGTCGTAACCTACGTACCCTGTCTCCCAGCGCCCTCTCTTCTTCTGTCCTATCCTCCCTACCCTCTGTCGAATCCTTCTCCCTTCTATCCACTGATGCGGCATCCTCAACCCTTCTGTCCGCTCTCACCTCATCCTTCGACACCCTCTGTCCACTAACCTTGAAGCCAGCTCGATCCTCTCCTCGAGCTCCCTGGCTCTCTGAAACGCTACATGCTTGTAGACTAGAGCTCAGAGCAGCTAAGAGGAAATGGAGAAAAACTGGACTTTCTGATGACCTTAACCTCTATCACTCTCTCCTTGCCAACTACGCCTCCTCGGCATCAGCTGCTAAAACATCCTACTATCATTCAAAAATACATTCTTCTGCCTCTAATCCTAGAAAACTGTTCTCCACTTTCTCTTCACTCCTTAATCCACCTCCTCCCCCTCCTCCTTCCTCCCTGTCCGCCGATGACTTTGTCACCTACTTTGAAAAAAAGGTGGACGACATCAGCAGCACCTTTTCCCCCCCACCTCTCCCTCCTCCCACTAACAATGCTAACACCCCTTCCAAACTCTCTCCTCGACACTCGGTCTCTGGATTGTCATCTTTTTCCCCCCTCTCCCCCGATGAGATTCTCACACTTATCACATCAAAGCGGGCAACCACATGCCCTCTTGATCCCATCCCCTCCCCCCTTCTCCAATCCATTTCCGCCGACATCCTTCCTTACCTTACCACCCTAATCAACTCCTCCCTATCCACAGGATCTGTCCCAGCGGCCTTCAAAATAGCCAGAGTCAAGCCTCTCCTCAAGAAACCTACCCTTGACCCATCATCTGTCCACAATTACAGACCTGTATCCCTTCTCTCCTTCCCTTCCAAAACCCTTGAACGCGCGGCATCTAAACAACTGACTGACTATCTCCGGAAGATGGATCACTTAGACCCCCACCAATCCGGCTTCAAGGCTGGGCATTCCACTGAGACTGCGCTCCTTGCTGTCACGGAAGCCCTCCACTCTGCCCAAGCTTCCTCCCTCTCCTCTGTTCTCATTCTCCTTGACCTGTCTGCTGCCTTCGACACAGTCAATCACCAGATCCTTCTCTCCATCCTCTCAGACCTGGGCATCTCTGGCACCGCACACTCCTGGTTTTCTTCCTACCTGGGGGGCCGCTCCTACCAGGTGACCTGGAGAGAATCGCTGTCTTCTCCACGAACCCTTTCCACTGGAGTACCCCAGGGTTCTGTCCTAGGGCCCCTACTTTTCTCCCTCTACACCAAGTCTCTTGGCTTGGTAATCTCTTCACATGGGCTCTCCTACCACAGCTACGCAGACGACACTCAACTCTTCCTGTCCTTCCCCCCGTCTGATGTACACGTGGCAACCCGTATCTCAGCATGTCTCGCTGACATTTCAACTTGGATGGCTGACCACCATCTCAAGCTCAATCTTAACAAGACCGAGCTCCTCTTCATCCCCGGGAAAGCCTGCCCTCTCCAAGACTTCTCCATCACAGTGGAGAACTCTACTGTAACCCCCTCCCTGACAGCCAAGAACCTTGGAGTGATCCTGGATAACCGACTATCCTGTGCGGAGAACATTGCAGCAACGGCTCGCTCCTGCAGATTCTTCCTCTACAACATCAGAAGGATACGACCATTCCTTACCAGAGAGGCAGCGCAACTCTTGACCCAGGCACTGGTCATCTCCCGCCTGGATTACTGCAATGTACTCCTGGCTGGGCTCCCCGCTTCAGCCATTAGACCTCTGCAGCTCATCCAGAATGCTGCTGCCCGGCTGGTATTCAACCTCCCCAAATACTCGCATGTCACCCCTCTCCTTCGCACCCTGCACTGGCTCCCGATAGCAGCTCGCATCAGATTCAAGACCCTGGTGCTTGCATACCAGGCAGCTAAAGGGACAGCCCCTGCCTACCTGAAGGAAATGGTAACCCCCCAAACCCCTGCCCGCTCACTCCGCTCCTCCACCTCGGCTGGCCGACTGGCCCCACCTCCTCTACACAGCAGTCGGGCTGCCCGATCACGTCTCTTCACAACACTGGCTCCCCGCTGGTGGAATGAGCTCCCCACGGCCGTCAGAACGGCTGAGTCACTACCCATCTTCCGTCGTAGACTGAAGACCCATCTCTTCAGGTTACATCTTAACTGCTCCTCCTGAGACATCTTCTGACCCTCACCACTACGTCTCCTAAAGACACCCGCTTTCCCCTCTACTGTGTCCCTAAGAACTTCTATTGCCCCCATTGTACTGTTTCTCAGTTTCTCCAGAAAAAAAATAAAAAAAGTTTTAGTAGAAGGCGATAGGGAGAAGGTTTTTTCTTCTATCAGTGGCCCCAGGCCCGAGCTGGATTACTCTTCCTGCAACGAATGGTGGATTGCTGATTCACATGCTTAGTATTCAAATGTATTGATTGTAAGTCGCTTTGGAATAAGGCGTCTGCTAAATGCCAAAAATGTAAACATACAGACAAACTGACCTACAGGGAGCAATGATTAGTATGATACCTGTCACCTGTAATACATCTGAGTGCAGAATGACAGACAGAATGACAGACAGAACGACAGACAGAATGACAGACAGACAGAATGACAGACAGACAGAATGACAGACAGAATGACAGACAGAATGACAGACAGACAGAACGACAGACAGAATGACAGACAGAATGACAGACAGAATGACAGACAGAATGACAGACAGACAGACAGACAGAATGACAGACAGAATGACAGACAGACAGAATGACAGACAGAACGACAGACAGAACGACAGACAGAATGACAGACAGAATGACAGACAGACAGAACGACAGACAGAACGACAGACAGAATGACAGACAGACAGAACGACAGACAGAACGACAGACAGAATGACAGACAGACAGAACGACAGACATAATGACAGACAGAATGACAGACAGAATGACAGACAGAATGACAGACAGACAGACAGACAGAATGACAGACAGAATGACAGACAGACAGAACGACAGACAGAATGACAGACAGAATGACAGACAGAATGACAGACAGAACGACAGACAGAATGACAGACAGAATGACAGACAGAACGACAGACAGACAGAACGACAGACAGAACAACAGACAGAATGACAGACAGAACGACAGACAGAATGACAGACAGAACGACAGACAGACAGAACGACAGACAGAACGACAGACAGACAGAACGACAGACATAATGACAGACAGAATGACAGACAGAACGACAGACAGAACGACAGACAGAACGACAGACAGAACGACAGACAGAATGACAGACAGACAGACAGACAGAATGACAGACAGACAGAACGACAGACAGAACGACAGACAGAACGACAGACAGAATGACAGACAGACAGAACGACAGACAGAATGACAGACAGAATGACAGACAGAATGACAGACAGAACGACAGACAGAATGACAGACAGACAGAACGACAGACAGAATGACAGACAGAATGACAGACAGAACGACAGACAGAATGACAGACAGACAGAACGACAGACAGAACGACAGACAGAACGACAGACAGAACGACAGACAGAACGACAGACAGAATGACAGACAGACAGACAGACAGAATGACAGACAGACAGAACGACAGACAGAACGACAGACAGAACGACAGACAGAATGACAGACAGACAGAACGACAGACAGAATGACAGACAGAATGACAGACAGAATGACAGACAGAACGACAGACAGAACGACAGACAGAATGACAGACAGACAGAATGACAGACAGAATGACAGACAGAATGACAGACAGAACGACAGACAGAATGACAGACAGACAGAATGACAGACAGACAGAATGACAGACAGAATGACAGACATAATGACAGACAGAATGACAGACAGAATGACAGACAGAACGACAGACAGAATGACAGACAGACAGAATGACAGACAGAATGACAGACATAATGACAGACAGAATGACAGACAGAATGACAGACAGAACGACAGACAGAATGACAGACAGACAGAATGACAGACAGACAGAATGACAGACAGAACGACAGACAGAATGACAGACAGACAGAATGACAGACAGAACGACAGACAGAATGACAGACAGACAGAATGACAGACAGAATGACAGACAGAATGACAGACAGACAGAATGACAGACAGACAGACAGACAGAACGACAGACAGACAGAATGACAGACAGACAGAACGACAGACAGAACGACAGACAGACAGAACGACAGACAGAACGACAGACAGAATGACAGACAGAACGACAGACAGACAGACAGACAGACAGAACGACAGACAGAACGACAGACAGACAGAACGACAGACAGACAGACAGACAGACAGAATGACAGACAGACAGAATGACAGACAGACAGACAGACAGACAGACAGAATGACAGACAGACAGAACGACAGACAGAACGACAGACAGAACGACAGACAGACAGACAGACAGACAGACAGAACGACAGACAGAATGACAGACAGAACGACAGACAGAACGACAGACAGAATGACAGACAGACAGAATGACAGACAGACAGAATGACAGACAGAATGACAGACAGAATGACAGACAGACAGAACGACAGACAGAATGACAGACAGAATGACAGACAGAATGACAGACAGAATGACAGACAGACAGACAGACAGAATGACAGACAGAATGACAGACAGACAGAATGACAGACAGAACGACAGACAGAACGACAGACAGAATGACAGACAGAATGACAGACAGACAGAACGACAGACAGAACGACAGACAGAATGACAGACAGACAGAACGACAGACAGAACGACAGACAGAATGACAGACAGACAGAACGACAGACATAATGACAGACAGAATGACAGACAGAATGACAGACAGAATGACAGACAGACAGACAGACAGAATGACAGACAGAATGACAGACAGACAGAACGACAGACAGAATGACAGACAGAATGACAGACAGACAGAATGACAGACAGAACGACAGACAGAATGACAGACAGAATGACAGACAGAACGACAGACAGACAGAACGACAGACAGAACGACAGACAGAATGACAGACAGAACGACAGACAGAATGACAGACAGAACGACAGACAGACAGAACGACAGACAGAACGACAGACAGACAGAACGACAGACATAATGACAGACAGAATGACAGACAGAACGACAGACAGAACGACAGACAGAACGACAGACAGAACGACAGACAGAATGACAGACAGACAGACAGACAGAATGACAGACAGACAGAACGACAGACAGAACGACAGACAGAACGACAGACAGAATGACAGACAGACAGAACGACAGACAGAATGACAGACAGAATGACAGACAGAATGACAGACAGAACGACAGACAGAATGACAGACAGACAGAACGACAGACAGAATGACAGACAGAATGACAGACAGAACGACAGACAGAATGACAGACAGACAGAACGACAGACAGAACGACAGACAGAACGACAGACAGAACGACAGACAGAACGACAGACAGAATGACAGACAGACAGACAGACAGAATGACAGACAGACAGAACGACAGACAGAACGACAGACAGAACGACAGACAGAATGACAGACAGACAGAACGACAGACAGAATGACAGACAGAATGACAGACAGAATGACAGACAGAACGACAGACAGAACGACAGACAGAATGACAGACAGACAGAATGACAGACAGAATGACAGACAGAATGACAGACAGAACGACAGACAGAATGACAGACAGACAGAATGACAGACAGACAGAATGACAGACAGAATGACAGACATAATGACAGACAGAATGACAGACAGAATGACAGACAGAACGACAGACAGAATGACAGACAGACAGAATGACAGACAGAATGACAGACATAATGACAGACAGAATGACAGACAGAATGACAGACAGAACGACAGACAGAATGACAGACAGACAGAATGACAGACAGACAGAATGACAGACAGAACGACAGACAGAATGACAGACAGACAGAATGACAGACAGAACGACAGACAGAATGACAGACAGACAGAATGACAGACAGAATGACAGACAGAATGACAGACAGACAGAATGACAGACAGACAGACAGACAGAACGACAGACAGACAGAACGACAGACAGAACGACAGACAGAATGACAGACAGAACGACAGACAGACAGACAGACAGACAGAACGACAGACAGAACGACAGACAGACAGAACGACAGACAGACAGACAGACAGACAGAATGACAGACAGACAGAATGACAGACAGACAGACAGACAGAATGACAGACAGACAGAACGACAGACAGAACGACAGACAGAACGACAGACAGACAGACAGACAGACAGACAGAACGACAGACAGAATGACAGACAGAATGACAGACAGAATGACAGACAGAACGACAGACAGAACGACAGACAGACAGAACGACAGACAGAACGACAGACAGAATGACAGACAGAATGACAGACAGACAGACAGACAGACAGAACGACAGACAGAACGACAGACAGACAGAACGACAGACAGAATGACAGACAGACAG
>NW_027663207.1:515000-522500 GCF_963989245.1 Nansenia antarctica | reverse complement strand
TCTATATGTGCGTGGATCAAGGACTTCCTGACCGACCGCCCCCAGAGGGTGCGGGTGGGCCCCCACACCTCCACAGCCCTCAGCCTCAGCACTGGGTCCCCCCAGGGCTGCGTGCTAAGCCCCATCCTCTACAACCTCTACACCCACGACTTCACCCCCGTCCACCCCAGCAACTACATCGTAAAGTTTGCAGACGACACCACCGTGGTGGGATGTATCTCGGGGGGGGACGAGGCGGCGTACAGGGATGAGGTAGAGCAACTGAGCAAGCTGTGCAAGGTTAACAACCTGCTGCTAAACAAGTCAAAGACCCAGGAATTCATCGTAGACTTCAGGAGGAAAAAGTCCGAGATCCAGCCCCTGCTCATCGACGGAGAGAGCGTGGAGAGAGTCTCAACCCTCCGATTCCTGGGACATCACATGCGGGATGACCTGGCCTGGAAGGACAACACAAAAGGCACCATCAAGAGGGCACAACAGCGGCTATACACCCTGAGATGCCTTAGGAAAGAACACAACAAGCAGGAGATACTGGTGGCCTTCTACCGCGGCGCAGTGGAGAGCATCCTCACCTACGGCATCTGCAACTGGTTCTACAGCTGCACAACAGCGGAGAGAAACGCGCTACAGAGAGTCGTGAGAACAGCACAGAAGATCACCGGCGCCCCCCTCCCCTCTCTGGAAGAGCTGTACAACACAAGCTGTCTCAGGAAGGCCTCCAAGATCTCCAGGGACCCGACCCACCCTGGGCACGTACACTTTATCAGGCTGCCCTTGAAAAGGAGGTACAGGACCCCGGCCGCTAAGACAAACAGACTGAAGAACTGCTTCTACCACAGGGCCGTCAAGGCCCTGAACACAGCAAAGGCCTAAGTTCTGGGCCCAGGACAGTCTGGACGGATTGTATGGCAGCTAGTGCTGAGGCACAAACATGTACATTTCAAGCCTGCAAACTGTGACACTTTAAATAACGTGAAAAAATACTTTTGTGCAATATGACAACCCTAGTTGACTATCTGTGCAGTATAGAACAGTGGATTGTGTACATAGCCTTTATTTATGTAAACCAGCTCCTTACCTTCTTCCTAAATTTCGTTGTTTGGTACCTGTACTGTAGCAATGACAATAAAGTCCATTCATTCATTCAAGAAGTGCACCTCTGTTTCCACCTGGTTTTGTGTGCAGTGGGTGCACAGTCTGTCTGGTCTGGGGAGCCAGGTCTGCCTGTGGCGGCCTTTCTCGATGGCCAGGTTGTGTTCACTGAGTCTGTACATAGTCAAGGATTTCCTTAGCTTTGGGTCTGTCACAGTACTCAGGTATTCTGCCACTGTGTATTTTCTGTTTAGGGCCAAATAGCATTCCTTTTTTGCTCTGGTTTTTGGTTGATTCTTGCCAATGTGTCAGGTAGTTTTCTTTTTGTTTTCTTAGTATTTGGTTTAGTCTAATAGGTGGCTCTGCTTGTGACTGTGAGAGTCCCAGAACTAGCTGGCTGAGGGGGCATCTCCCTAGAGTCTCTCTGTGGGTAAGGGCTTTGTTGTGGAGCGTGTCAGGGTGACTTTCTTTTAGGTGGTTGTACAATTTAAACACTCTCTTTTGAATTTTTATAATTAGTGGGTATCGTCCTAATTCTGCTCTGCATGCGTTATTTGGTGTTTTGCGTTGGATACGAAGAATAGATTTGCAGAACTCTGCATGCAGAGTCTCAATTTGGTGTTTGTCCCATTTTGCAAAATCTTGGTTGGCAGGTGGACCCCAGACCTCGCAACCATAGAGGGAAATGGGTTCTATAACGGAGTCCAATAATTTGAGCCAGATTTGAATAGGGATGTCTAACTTGATGTTCCTTTTGATGGCGTAAAAAGCCCTCCTTGCCTTATCTCTCAGGTCGTTCACAGCTTTGTTGAAGCTACCTGTGGTGCTGATGTTTAGGCCGAGGTAGGTATAATTCTTTGTATGTTCTAGGGCAATTGTATCTAGGAAGAATTTGAATTTGTGGTGCTGGCGGCTGGATCTTTTTTGGAAAATCATAATTTTCGTCTTAGTGAGATTCACTGTCAAGGCCCAGGTCTGGGAGAATTGGTATAGAAGGTCGAGGTGCTGTTGTAGCTAGGGGTGGGACGATTAGAAAATGTCATGTCACGATTAGGGATGGGACGATTATCGTTTTTATCGTTAATCGCGATAAAAACACCCGCGATAACTTAATCGTGGAGAATTTTTATTATTTGAATAATCGTCATAATCGTATGTTATGAATAAACTGTGTTTAACAAATGTCTGGCGCTATTTTTCAGCGTAGTCTACATTACTTTTGCAGTCAAGTTAGCGACTGTTACTGTAATATAATTGCAATTCCTCACATGAGCCGCGCGCGAATATCCTCACAGAACTTGTCTCGCGCTATTGTTCAGCCTGCATGGGTAACGTTACTGTCAAGTCAGCCTTGTCAGTCAGTCACTAGGTAACGTATTTAGACGGGATACTGTCATTGGCCTTCCTTGTTATTACCAGGCAGTGACAGTCTATGGCTGCAAAAGGCACGGTCGCCCCGAAGCTTTAGCAAATATATTGTGGTTTACAACAATATACAACAATATACATACTGTTCAGCACTTGAGGTTACATGCAATGCATGACTTGTGCTATAGGCTAAATACAATTATGAAAGCAGCAAGTAGCAAGTGTGCGCATCAAAGGCATTAGGCACGTAACATCCATGCTGTATAAACACATGACAACCGTCCGTTATTTCCCGAACTTTGCCCGAACCCCCTGCGAGGACCCGGGGAACAACGGCACGCTCCCCGCGGCTGCTATCAGACTGGCCGCGGGAGTGAGTGTTGAGGGAGAGAGGAGACGCAACCCTCGCTCGCCATAGACTGCATCCCTACTCGTCTCTCCTGAGCTCGGTTGTAACGTGAACCGTGGAATACAGGATATGTTAGATGCTTTACAGTAATTCCCCAAATGACCAGAAAAGGAAGTTAGATTTGTCGCTGGTCGCTTTTGACTAATTAAGTCGCCAAGGGGCTCTGGAAGTTGGCAACACTGGGAGTGCGTTCTTTAAACTTCCTTGGGTACGTTAATGAAAGGTGCTGATTGGCCGAAAAGGAATTGCTCTTTCTTAACCCTTAGAGGGCTGGGGCTATTTGAGCCATTTTTGTCATACTTAGGATTTTGACCTCATATACCACATTAAGGACCCGGATTATGGCCAGAGATATGTGCCACTAGAATCTGAATTTGAATTACTGACTTAAAATGTCCTAAAAATACAACAAAATCTAAGTTAAAGTGATTACAGTGTGTTTTATTGGCATTCCCCCCCCCCCAAAAAAAAAAAAAAAACAATTCTCGCGATAATATCGTGGATCGCGATTATTTTGCCCACGATAATCGTGACATGACATTTTCTAATCGTCCCACCCCTAGTCACGATTATCGTGGGCAAAATAATCGCGATCCACGATATTATCGCGAGAATAAATAAAAAAAAGCCAATAAAACACACTGTAATCACTTTAACTTAGATTTTGTTGTATTTTTATTGAATCATGTTAATAACATTAACATCATTTTAAAAACATCTTGACACTGGCACTAAACACTCTCTGAAGGAACACTAGTTGCAGGTATGCATAGAAGCCTGCGTGCAACCCTGGAAAGGTGAGGCATTTCTCCTGTGTGACCACGCCACCACAGCAACGGGTCCTCGTCAGCTTCAATGGATGGAAGACACGGATACATGGATGTATACCCTCACCTCTGCTCTCACCTGTCATGATGACACACACACACACAACAGTAATAGCAACATTAATCTGTTTTTGTTCATAATCAGTTGCATATCATGCAGTTGACAAAGTAACTCCTCCCCCTCTCCGCAGGGATAAATAAATAATCTAGATGTCATCATCATTTCATCTCACCTGTTGTTCTGTGGTTCTGTGTACATCTTCAGATCTCTGCTGCCTGGTTGCAGTGATCTTCTTCAGCAACCCAGCCAGGCCCTTACTTGTTGCTTTGGTAGGGGGGGTGGCGACGGGCTCTGTAGGTTGAGATTGACCTTCCTCCTCCTGTCTCACTCTTACAGGTGCCAGTTGCAGGGCCTCCTGTACACAGTTGTCTGTTGTGCCTTCAATATCTTTTTCTTTAAAGCGAGGATCAATGAAAGACGCTACATCCATAATTCTCTCTGCTTTTATCAAATATCTTGAGTCAAGGTCCTCCCTCATCATCCTCTTCATCTCTTGGACCAGTGCCGGGTCTTCATGGTTCTGCTTGAGGATCTCTGTTTTGACCAGGTGCACCAGGACCGCTTTGACAGCAGAGAGTGTGACCCTGGTCTCTGAGGCAAGTGCGTGGGTGAACTGGCTGACAGGGCCAAGGAGCTCACACACTTGTTCAATAACAGTGATGTCGGAGTCCTTTGGCATCAGGTGCCATACCCCTCTTTCTGCCGCCAGTGTGGCACTGATTGCCTGTTGTTGGCTGAGGAACCGTTCCAACATCTGATATGTTGATCCCCACCGAGTAACCACGTCATGTATCATTGACTTCTGTGGGAGCGCCAGAGCTGTTTGCTTAGCCTTCAACTCTCTCTTCCTCTTCCAGCTCCTGGAGAACCCCTGGACAAGGTGGCGGCAGGCTCGGACAGCAGCATCTACGCGCTTGTGCTTCAGGATCTTTGTGATGGCGAGGTTTAGATTGTGGCCGAAGCACCCAAGCCACAGGTCAGGGAACTTCTCAAAGGCTTTTTGCATATTTGATGCATTATCTGTAGTGATGCACACTACTTGCTCTTTCTTGATTTCCCACTCTTGTAGCATGTTCTCCACCATCTCAAGGATGTTATTAGCAGTGTGGTCTTGTGGGAAGAGCAGGGTCTCCAAGCAGCTGGATTCTAGTTTCCATTCTGGGGATACATAATGTATGGTGAAGCTTATGTATGGTTCACCCCCGCCTCCACTGCTCGTCCACAGGTCAGTGGTGGCAGCGTACCAGGTGCCCTGTGCCACCCTTTTGGTCACGTCAGCTTTCACCTCATTATACAATCGCGGAACCTCTGTTCTGGAGAAGAACTGTCGTGTCGGCACCTTATATAGTGGAGCAGCGGTTTTCATCATTTTTAAAAAGCCAGGCTTTTCCACTATTTGAAATGGCATCATTTCTTTTGAGATGAAGTATGCCACTGCCACATTGAGATCTTTGGCATTCTTTGAGGTTGGTGCATATGAAGCCTGTTTTTGCAGAGTCTCCTTTAGTGTTGGCTGCACAGTCTGTTTGGTTGCTGCTGCTGAAGACTAGAAGAAAAAATAAAAAGTCAGTATGATGCATGGATGTTGAGGATCACATTAGTTATTCATAACAGACACATAGCAGAATAGTGATCATTACATTTGTTATTCATAGACTATAGGCTGTTGATTACAGCTTGTGCAAAAGTGAATAATAAAATATAATAATGACAAGGTGAATCATAGCAGATGCTTTTAATTCATTACTTCTATTATATACTTTTAATGAATGTGCAATAACACTATGTGCAATATGACAACCCTAGGGTACATAAGGTTGCAGAGAAATAGGAAATGTTAGAATAGGTATAGCATAGCATAGAGTACAGCACAGTGTTTTATCTGTACAGTATAGTATAGTGGATAGTGTACATAGCCTTTATTTATGTAAACCAGCTCCTTAGGGAACCCTAACCCTCCTTTTTTTTTTCGCTTTCCTAGCACCAGGGGAGCCCCCCCTCCCAAATGTCGTTGTTTGGTACCTGTACTATATCAATGACAATAAAGACCATTCATTCATTCATAATTCATTACTTCTATTATATACTTTTAATTCATTACTTCTATTATTCAACCTTGTCATTATTTTGTTCACTTTTGCACAAGCTGTAATCAAAGATGCTCTGTCTACTTAATGTTAATTCACTGTATGATTTGTTTTTCACTGAGACTATTCTAACGAATTCTATGACATTGAAAATTATTTTTGACTGGATAGGATGCCGTGGCCACACACACCCGTAGTCTATCCGTATCCATTCATTTCAATCCATTTGAGAGCTAGATAAGGACACTTTCGTGACGTGAGCTGGGCAGGTATACAGTAGGATAGCTACAGGCTATCCGCACGTTCACACATAGGGCTTTCACACCGGCAGTTCCGAACGCCGGTTCGCGTGCCGAAACCTCCGACCGTTGGCGCTGTCTGGCGAATGAGCCCGCGTTCATACCAGTGTATCATTCGCCAGACAGCGCCAACGTTCGGAGGTTTCGGCACGCGAACGCGAACCGGCGTTCGGAACTGCCGGTGTGTAAGCCCTATCAGTGCATCATGTTGCTAACGAGTATTCAGATGAATGTCACAGTCACTTGCTATGTTAACTAACTAGTAAAGCCAGGCTCATTTTACCTGGAGTTCAGAGTACAACGCAGGGTGACGGTCACGGAGATGCACATGCAAATTGGACGTGTTTGCCCTCGGGGCAGACACTTTCCTCCGGCAAGTTCGGCATGTTGGCTCTTCATCCTGGCGTTCTTGACTTGTGAAGCCAAAGTACTTCCACACATCAGATTTCACTTTTTTATTCGGAGGATACAATGGACACGGGGCCGATGCAGCCATGGTGTAGGCTAGCATACTAGTGACTGACTGACAAGGCTGACTTGACAGTCACGTGCAGGCTGAACAATCGCACGAGACAAATTTCTGTGAGGATATTCGCGCCCGGCTCATGTGAGAAATCTCAATTATATTACTATTTATTTATAACATACGATTATGACGATTATTCAACTAATTAAAATTCTCCACGATAAAGTTATTGCGGGTGTTTTTATCGCGATTAACGATAATCACGATAATCGTCCTATCCCTAGTTGTAGCCCTTCTTTGGTTGGGGACAGCAGCACCAGGTCATCAGCAAACAGTAGACATTTGACTTCTGTGTCTACTAGGGGGATGCCAGGTGCTGCAGACTGCTCTAATGTTTTTGCCAAACTGTTGATATAGATGTTGAAGAGGGTTGGACTCAAGCTGCATCCCTGTCTAACCCCCCGGCTTTGGGAAAAGAAGTCTGTGTGGTTTTTGCCAATCTTAACAGCACACTTGTTGTTAGTGTACATTGACTTTATGATGTCGTAGGTTTTTCCTCCAACACCATTTTCCAACAGTGTGAATAGCAGACCTTTGTGCCAAATTGAATCAAAGGCTTTTTTGAAATCTACGAAGCAGGCGAATAGTTTGCTTTTGTTTTTGTTTATTTGGTTGTCAATTAGGGTGCTGAGGGTGAATATATAGTCTGTTGTACGATACTTTGGTAAAAAACCAATTTGGGATTAGCTTAGGACATTGTTTACAGTGAGGTAATGTAGGAGTCTGTGGTTGATGATCATACAGAGGATTTTCCCAAGGTTGCTGTTGACACAGATCCCACGGTAGTTATTTGGATCAGATTTATCTCCACTTTTGTGGAGCGGCGTTATC